>NW_027254003.1:372500-377500 GCF_044704955.1 Pristiophorus japonicus
CTTCGAGAAGCAGTGTATTAGTTACAAAAATATTGGACGTTGTGGGCAGAGTGGGGGGGTGGCGTGAAATGAATATTTGATGGTCAAGTCACGGGTTCTTCAATCGGGTAAGGAAGTGGCTGTTTGCTGTGTGATTGGCTGTTTTGTGGGGTGGGCGGGGTTGGGGCGCCGCGAGGCGGGCAGCCAATGGCGGGAGAGTGTGGGGGCGGGGCCAGTCGGCGGGAGGGGCGGCAGGGGGTCATGTGATGGAACCTCCAGGAATCGGGCCTACCGACACTGGCTACCCCCAGGGACCTGGGGGTGGAGTTGGAGGACTCTGCCTGTGATCAGCAATGGTCCGGGGGGGCGATGAGTTGCCGAGAGTGCACAGGAGGATCCCATTGGGCCCATGGAGCCCGTGCTGTGCCGGCTCTGTGACAGAGCGATCCAATCAGTCCCACTCCCCCCTGCTCTTTCCCCACAGCCCGGCACATTTCCCCCTTTCCAGTATTTACCCAATTCCCCCGTTTGAAAGTCCCGATTGAATCTGCTCCCACCACCCTTTCAGGCAGCGCGTTCCCGATCACAACAACTCGCTGCGTCAAAAACACATTCTCCCCATCTCCCCCTCTGGTTCCATCGCCGATTATCGTCAATCTGTGTCCCCCTGGTTACCCACCCTCCTGCCCCCGGGAACAGTCTCTCCTGGTGGGTACAGGGCTGTCACTGTATAACACTGGGATACAGTACTGGTGGGTACAGGTCTGTCACTGTATAACACTGGGGTACAGTACTGGTGGGTACAGGTCTGTCACTGTATAACACTGGGGTACAGTACTGGTGGGTACAGGTCTGTCACTGTATAACACTGGGATACAGTACTGGTGGGTACAGGTCTGTCACTGTATAACAGTGGGGTACAGTACTGGTGTGTACAGGTCTGTCACTGTATAAAAATGGGGTACAATAGTGGTGGGTGCAGGTCTGTCACTGTATAAAAATGGGGTACAATACTGGTGGGTACAGGTCTGTCACTGTATAACACTGGGGTACAGTACTGGTGGGTACAGGTCTGTCACTGTATAACACTGGGATACAGTACTGGTGGGTACAGGTCTGTCACTGTATAACACTGGGATACAGTACTGGTGGGTACAGGTCTGTCACTGTATAACACTGGGGTACAGTACTGGTGGGTACAGGTCTGTCACTGTATAACACTGGGGTACAGTACTGGTGGGTACAGGTCTGTCACTGTATAAAAATGGGGTACAATACTGGTGGGTGCAGGTCTGTCACTGTATAAAAATGGGGTACAATACTGGTGGGTACAGGTCTGTCACTGTATAACACTGGGGTACAGTACTGGTGGGTACAGGTCTGTCACTGTATTACACTGGGATACAGTACTGGTGGGTACAGGTCTGTCACTGTATAACACTGAGGTACAGTACTGGTGGGTACAAGTCTGTCACTGTATAACACTGGGGTACAGTACTGGTGAGTACAGGTCTGTCACTGTATAACACTGGGGTACAGTACTGGTGGGTACAGGTCTGTCACTGTATAACACTGGGGTACAGTACTGGTGGGTACAGGTCTGTCACTGTATAACACTGGGGTACAGAACTGGTGGGTACAAGTCTGTCACTGTATAACACTGGGGTACAGAACTGGTGGGTACAAGTCTGTCACTGTATAACACTGGGGTACAGTACTGGTGGGTACAGGTCTGTCACTGTATAACACTGGGGTACAGTGCTGGTGGGTACAGGTCTGTCACTGTATAACACTGGGGTACAGTGCTGGTGGGTACAGGTCTGTCATTGTATAACACTGGGGTACAGTACTGGTGGGTACAGGTCTGTCACTGTATAACACTGGGGTACAGTACTGGTGCAATGCTTTGGTATATTTCCCCCTTGGCGTCAATGGGTTCGAGGGTCATGGGTCGGGGGTCAGGAGTGAACAATTGCAGCATCACTGAACCATATCAGGACAGTCGCTCAAAGGACGTGTAGCGCGGCTGAATCTGTGCAGAAATCAATAAATGTCACTTTATTCGTACGATTGCAAAGGGAACAGTTTGCATTTTCTCTCCTTTGTACTTTTACGCATGACTGAAGCCCATTTTTACAGCGACTCTCCCGGGGATACTGGGGAAAGTTCGTCAGCAGGCTCGCAAAGCCTGTGCTGGAGAGAGAGGCCGGCTGATTGACCGCGTGAGCCATCGTCCGTCCCACCCGCCTCCTTCCCCCTTGCCCCTTTCCCGCTGTTCAGCCGATCTGGGGCCCCTGAAAAGCAGGAATCTGCATTTACATGGTGCCATACTCATCCCTCCCAAGTCGCTTCACAGGGGCGATCATCAAACGATATTTGACACCGAGCCACATAAGGAGATATTAGGGACAGGCGAACAATAGTTTGGTCAAAGAGGCCGGTTTTCAAAAGCCTCTTGAAGGAGAAGAGAGAGGCGGAGAGGTTTAGGGAGGGAGTTCCAGAGCTTGGGGCCCAGGCTGCTGAAGGCACGGCCACCGATGGTGGAGCGATTATAATCAGGGGATGCTCAGGAGGGCAGAATTAGAGGAGTGCAGAGATCTCGGGGGTTGGGGGGTTGGAGGAGGTTACAGAGATAGGGAGGGGTGTAGGGGCTGGAGGAGGTTACAGAGATAGGGAGGGGTGTAGGGGCTGGAGGAGGTTACAGAGATAGGGAGGGTTGTAGTGGCTGGAGGAGGTTATAGAGATAGGGAGGGGTGTAGGGGCTGGAGGCGGTTACAGAGATAGGGAGGGGTGCAGGGGCTGGAGGAGGTTACAGAGATAGGGAGGGGTGTAGGGGCTGGAGGAGGTTACAGAGATAGGGAGGGGTGTAGGGGCTGGAGGAGGTTACAGAGATAGGGAGGGTTGACGGAGCGGGAGCCAATGTCGGTCAGCGAGCACGGGGTGATGGGTGAACGGGACTCGGTGCGAGTTAGGACACAGGGGCAGAGAGCACAGGGGGTGATGGGTGAGCGGGACTCAATGCGAGTTAGGACACGGGGGCAGCGAGCACAGGGGGTGATGGGTGAGCAGGACTCGGTGCGAGTTAGGACACGGGGCAGCGAGCACAGGGGGTGATGGGTGAGTGGGACTCGATGCGAGTTAGGACACGGGGGCAGCGAGCACAGGGGGTGATGGGTGAGCGGGACTGGGTGCGAGTTAGGACACGGGGCAGCGAGCACAGGGGGTGATGGGTGAGCGGGACTGGGTGCGAGTTAGGACACGGGGCAGCGAGCACAGGGGGTGATGGGTGAGCGGGTCTTGGTGTGAGTTAGGACACGGGGCAGCGAGCACAGGGGGTGATGGGTGAGCGGGACTGGGTGCGAGTTAGGACACGGGGCAGCGAGCACAGGGGGTGATGGGTGAGCGGGACTGGGTGCGAGTTAGGACACGGGGCAGTGAGCACAGGGGGCGATGGGTGAGCGGGACTCGGTGCGAGTTAGGACACGGGGCAGCGAGCACAGTGGGTGATGGGTGAGCGGGACTGGGTGCGAGTTAGGACACGGGGCAGCGAGCACAGGGGGTGATGGGTGAGCGGGACTGGGTGCGAGTTAGGACACGGGGCAGCGAGCACAGGGGGTGATGGGTGAGCGGGACTGGGTGCGAGTTAGGACACGGGGCAGTGAGCACAGGGGGTGATGGGTGAGCGGGACTCGGTGCGAGTTAGGACACGGGGCAGCGAGCACAGGGGGTGATGGGTGAGCGGGACTGGGTGCGAGTTGGGACACGGGGCAGCGAGCACAGGGGGTGATGGGTGAGCGGGACTGGGTGCGAGTTGGGACACGGGGCAGCGAGCACAGGGGGTGATGGGTGAGCGGGACTCGGTGCGAGTTAGGACACGGGGCAGTGAGCACGGTGGGTGATGGGTGAGCGGGTCTTGGTGTGAGTTAGGACACGGGGCAGTGAGCACAGGGGGCGATGGGTGAGCGGGACTCGGTGCGAGTTAGGACACGGAGCGGGTGGCTGGAGTTTGGGGACGACGCAGTTGAAGTTGACTCTGGTTTCTGGAAGAAGGACAAATGAGGTCTTTGTTCTGCAGCAAGCCGGTTTGATGCGAGTCGATGACGCGTGAACCATTTGTGTGTTTGTTTGTTTTATGAATAATGAAAGCGGCCGATTTCTTCCCCCTGGCCGGCCTGGCTTCCTGTGGTGCAGAAGGTGGGCGTTAACCCTTGGGCCTGTGTCTCTGGAAAGCCTTCCTGTCTTGGCATCTGCAGCCAAGGTGCCCTCTGTCGCTTGTCACCGAATTTGTCAGCCGTAGCTCAGTGGGCAGCACACTGGTGATATATTCTTCTCCGACATCACAAACACTCACTTACAAGATGGCTCTTAACACAGGAACTTGTCAGGTGACCGAGTCACATGATGCTTTTATTGTGCTCAAATGAGCAGGTGCATTACCGTGGTAGTTCACCAGATGGCGCTCTATATTACACTTCTCCCTCCTTAATGAAGAAGTAATTATAATAAATAATTATCGTATATAACTTGCAGGGCTGTACACATAAGATTTATTTTGCCATATTTTCAAATCGAACTTGACCACGGGTTTTCTGTATCAAAGAGGATTCCGTCGCTCGCGAACCGAACTTTGCAAACTTGGTGTCGAACGGGAACTCATTCTCGGCTGAGCCAGAGGAGAGTTTTTCTCCAAGGGATACCCTCGATGTGTCGGTGGTGGGTTCAAGACTCGCTCCCGGGACTTGAGCACATGACTCAAGGCTGACTGTCGGAGGGGCGGAACTGAGGGAGCACCGCACTGTCGGAGGGGCGGTACTGAGGGAGCGCCGCGCTGTCGGAGGGGCGGTACTGAGGGAGCGCCGCGCTGTCGGAGGGGCGGTACTGAGGGAGCGCCGCACTGTCGGAGGGGCGGTACTGAGGGAGCGCCGCACTGTCGGAGGGGCGGTACTGAGGGAGCGCCGCGCTGTCGGAGGGGCGGTACTGAGGGAGCGCCGCACTGTCGGAGGGGCGGTACTGAGGGAGCG
>NW_027254003.1:382500-410000 GCF_044704955.1 Pristiophorus japonicus
ATCATCTGTTTTAGTGATGTTGGTTGAGGGATAAATATTGGCCCCAGGACACCGGGGAGAACTCCCCCTGCTCTTCTTCCAATAGTGGCCCCGGGATCTTTTACATCCACCCGAGAGGGCAGACGGGGCCTCGGTTTAATGTCTCATCCGAAAGACGGCACCTCCGACAGTGCGGAGCTCCCTCAGTACTGCCCCTCCGACAGTGCGGTGCTCTCTCAGTCCTGCCCCTCCGACAGTGTGGCGCTCCCTCAGTACTGCCCCTCCGACAGTGCGGCGCTCCCTCAGTACTGCCCCTCCGACAGTGCGGCGCTCCCTTAGTACTGCCCCTCCGACAGTGCGGCGCTCCCTCAGTACCGCCCCTCCGACAGTGTGGCGCTCCCTCAGTACTGCCCCTCCGACAGTGCGGCGCTCCCTCAGTACTGCCCCTCCGACAGTGCGGCGCTCCCTTAGTACTGCCCCTCCGACAGTGCGGCGCTCCCTCAGTACCGCCCCTCCGACAGTGCGGCGCTCCCTCAGTACTGCCCCTCCGACAGTGCGGCGCTCCCTCAGTACTGCCCCTCCGACAGTGCGGCGCTCCCTCAGTACTGCCCCTCCGACAGTGCGGCGCTCCCTCAGTACTGCCCCTCCGACAGTGCGGCACTCCCTCAGTACTGCCCCTCCGACAGTACGGCACTCCCTCAGTACTGCCCCTCTGACAGTACGGCACTCCCTCAGTACTGCCCCTCCGACAGTGCAGCACTCCCTCAGTACTGCCCCTCCGACAGTGCGGCGCTCCCTCAGTACTGCCCCTCCGACAGTGCGGCGCTCCCTCAGTACCGTCCCTCTGACAGTGCAGTACGGCGCTCCCTCAGTACTGCCCCTCCGACAGCACAGTACGGCGCTCCCTCAGTACTGCCCCTCCGACAGCGCAGTACGGCGCTCCCTCAGTACTGCCCCTCCGACAGCGCAGTATGGCGCTCCCTCAGTACTGCCCCTCCGACAGTGCGGCCACAGAAATAGAGGAGGCAGAGGAAATACTGAATGGGCTAAGAATTGATAATGAGATGGTACGCGATCGGCTGACTGTACGGGGCACCATTTCAAAATTTGCAGATGACACAAAACATGTCAGTGTAGTGAACAGTGAGGAGAGGAGGGATGCACTTCAGGAAGACAGAGACAGGCTGGTGCAATGGGCGGGCACGCGGCAGATGAAGTTTAACGCGAATTGATTTATTCTGGCCGGAAGAACAAGGAGTGTCAATATAAACCGAAAGGTTCAATGTTAAAGCGGGTGCCTGAACAGAGAGACCTGGGTGGGTGTGTGTGTGTGTGTGTGTGTGTGTGTGTGTGGACAAACCCTTGAAGGTGGCAGGGCAGCGTGAGAAAGCGGTTAAAAAAAGCTTACGAGGCTTCGTAAATAGAGGCACAGAGTACAAAAGTGCGGAAGTTATGATGAACTTTTATAAACCACTGCTGGAGTATTGTGGCCAATTCTGGGCACTGTACTTTAGGGAGGATGTGAAGGCCCTTGGGGCGGGTGGGGAGGTGATTGACCAGAATGGTCCCGGGGGAGGAGGGCCTTCAGTGACGGGGAGAGACTGGAGAAGCCGGGGTTGTTCTCCTCGGAGCAGAGAAGGTGGAGAGGAGATTTGATCGAGGGGTTCACAATCATGAGGGGGTCCGAACCGAGCAGATAGAGAGAGGCTGTTCCCATTGGTGGAAGGGTGGAGAACCAGAGGGACACAGATTTAAGGCAGAAGAACCGAGGGAAAGCACTTTTTCCGCAGCGCGGTTAGGATCTGGAACGCGCTGCCTGAGAGGGTTGTTGGAGGCAGACTCAATCGCGGCTTGCAAACCGGAGTTGGATAAGTCCCCGGAGAGTGTGTGGGGTCGGGATAATCGTCCCGTCCAGAAGCAACGGTGAAAGCGGAGATAGCGACATCCCATTTCGGTTCTCCCAGGGGCTTGCTCCGGCCCCAGGGACCGCGGAGGTCCCGGCTTAATAACCGAGCCAGGGACGGCTGGGAACTCTGCGTTCTCTCTCTGCCCGGGTGCCGAGATTGGCAGGAGTGAGAGGCCGTCGGTTCCTCTCGGCCATCGACTGCAATTATCGAAGGCCTTCCTGCAGCCCAGTCCCGCCCGCTGGCTGCCATTGGCATTAATGGTCTGTGTCGGCAGATGGAGCCAACATTGACGGGAGAGGTCACTCAGCCCATCGATCCCCACTCTATCACAACCGAGGAACGCAGGAGGAGGCCATTCAGCCCCTCGAGCCTGTTACACAGGAACAGGAGGAGGCCATTCAGCCCCTCGATCCTGTTACATTAGGAACAGGAGGAGGCCATTCAGCCCCTCGAGCCTGTTACATTAGGAACAGGAGGAGGCCATTCAGCCCCTCGAGCCTGTTACATTAGGAACAGGAGGAGGCCCATTCAGCCCCTCGAGCCTGTTACATTAGGAACAGGAGGAGGCCCATTCAGCCCCTCGAGCCTGTTACATTAGGAACAGGAGGAGGCCCATTCAGCCCCTCGAGCCTGTTACATTAGGAACAGGAGGAGGCCCATTCAGCCCCTCGAGCCTGTTACATTAGGAACAGGAGGAGGCCCATTCAGCCCCTCGAGCCTGTTACATTAGGAACAGGAGGAGGCCATTCAGCCCCTTTAGCCTGTTACATTAGGAACAGGAGGAGGCCCATTCAGCCCCTCGAGCCTGTTACATTAGGAACAGGAGGAGGCCCATTCAGCCCCTCGAGCCTGTTACATTAGGAACAGGAGGAGGCCCATTCAGCCCCTCGAGTCTGTTACACAGGAACAGGAGGAGACCATTCAGCCCCTCGATCCTGTTACATTAGGAACAGGAGGAGGCCCATTCAGCCCCTCGAGCCTGTTACATTAGGAACAGGAGGAGGCCCATTCAGCCCCTCGAGCCTGTTACATTAGGAACAGGAGGAGGCCCATTCAGCCCCTCGAGCCTGTTACATTAGGAACAGGAGGAGGCCCATTCAGCCCCTCGAGCCTGTTACATTAGGAACAGGAGGAGGCCCATTCAGCCCCTCGAGCCAGTTACACAGGAGCAGGAGGAGGCCATTCAGCCCCTCGAGCCTGTTCCACAGGATCAGGAGGAGGCCATTCAGCCCCTCGAGCCTGTTACATTAGGAACAGGAGGAGGACGTTCAGCCCCTCGAGCCTGTTCCACCATTCAATGAGATCGTGGCTGATCTACGACCTAACTGCATCCACCCTCCTTTGGTCCATTTCCCTAAATACCTTCGGTTAAGAAAAAATTATCAATCTTCGATTTAAAATTATTGATCTAGCATCAATTGTCGTTTGCGGGAGAAATTCCAAATTTCTCCCACCCTGTGAGTGTGGAAATGTTTCCCAACGTCACTCCTGAAAGGTCTGGCTCTAATTTTTAGACTGTGCTCCCTCGCTCTCGACTCCCCAACCAGCGGAGATAGTCTCTCTCGATCTCCCCCATCTGTACCCCGTAATATCCTGAAACTTCCATCAGATCGACCCTTAACCTTCGAGATCACGCCTTAACCACAATGCACAGCAATTAGCCATGGGACAAGACACTTAGCCCATCGAGGCCCAATCCTATCACAATACACCCTCCATGGCCTCACCCCCTCCCTATCTCTGTAACCTCCTCCAGCCCCTACACCCCTCCCTATCTCTGTAACCTCCTCCAGCCCCTAAACCCCTCCCTATCTCTGTAACCTCCTCCAGCCCCTACACCCCTCCCTATCTCTGTAACCTCCTCCAGCCCCTGCACCTCTCCCTATCTCTGTAACCTCCTCCAGCCCCTGCACCCCTCCCTATCCCTGTAAGCTCCTCCAGCCCCTGCAACCCTCCCTATCTCTGTAACCTCCTCCAGCCCCTGCACCCCTCCCTATTTCTGTAACCTCCTCCAGCCCCTACACTCCTTCCCTATCTCTGTAACCTCCTCCAGCCCCTACACCCCTCCCTATCTCTGTAAGCTCCTCCAGCCCCTGCACCCCTCCCTATTTCTGTAACCTCCTCCAGCCCCTACACCTCTCCCTATCTCTGTAACCCCCTCCAGCCCCTACACCCCTCCCTATCTGTGTAACCCCCTCCAGCCCCTACACCCCTCCCTATCTCTGTAACCTCCTCCAGCCCCTACACCCCTCCCTACCTCTGTAACCTTCTCCAGCCCCTGCACCCCGCCCTATCTCTGTAACCCCCTCCAGCCCCTACACTCCTACTGTCATATCTTCGGAGAGCACACAACACACAACCTGTCAGATGGCTGCAGGCTCCGGAAACCTTTGACCTGCTGGTCAGGTGACCTGCTCTTTATTAAACAGCACTAGCTGCAGTAACACAGGTGTCCAGAGTGTGGAGCTACAGACATTACACTTCTCCCTCCTTAATGAAGAAGTTATTACAACAAACATACGTAACTTGCATGTTTATCATAAAGGATATGGACTTATTTTGCCATATTGACGAATTTAGCTTAACCACTTGTTTTCTGTTTCGAAGAGGGTACCTTTGCTCTCGAACAGAACCTTCCAAACATGGTGTCGAAGTTAAACTAATTTGAGGATGATCCTGAGGAAAGTTTGCCTCCAAGGGATGCCCTTGATTTCCATTTGAATTCTCTCTAACTTCAGACTCTTTGTTTTCCTGACTCGGACTCAGACTTAAATTCTGATTTTCTCTTGGATTTGTTTCCAGTACATTGGATTTAGGATTTGCTACTGGTGTATCAAAACTATCTGATGAGTCAGAAATAATTGAATCACTCCCACCTTCAACTCCTTCCATGTCTGGAGGTAAAATATGATCAATGTGAACAAACCTAACCTGTCCAGGATCAAACATCTTGACCAAATATGTGCGAAGACCACATATCTTCACCACTCTTCCTGGTAACCACTTTACCCATTTATGGTGATGGTTCTTCACTCTCACCTTCTGATTAATTTCACACTTCTCTCTTTTACTCTACCTCTATCATGATTCTCTGTCTTAATTGTGTCTCTTCGATGGACTGTGCCAAATTTTGTTTTAACAACGAGAATCTGGTTCATGGCTGTCGTTTGAGAAACAACTCTGCTGGTGTTCTCCCAGTAGTTGTATGAGGAGTATTACAATACGTAATGGGAAAATTAGCCAATTTGTGATCCCATGACAACTGTCGTTACTTTGGAGTTGGATCTAACATTTGTTTTATGAGGGCACGTTTTACAATTTGCACAGTGCGCTCTGCTGCACCATTCGAAGCAGGATGGTATGGTGGAACCTTGGTGTGTTTCACACCATTTTTGCTCGTGAACTGTGCAAATTCTTCTGAACGAAATTGTGATCCATTATCCAAAACAATTCTTTCTGTGAGGCCAAATTAAGAAAATAATCTTCGCAAAATGTCTAATGTTTTACTTGTTGTTATTTTCCACATTGGGAACACCTCAACCCACTTCGAATGGCTATCAATCACAATGAACAATTGTTGTCCTTCTAGCTCAGCAAAATCGATATGTAGCCTTTGCCACACCCAGGGAGGCCATTTCCATGGCTGTAATGGTACTGATGGTGGTTGCTTGCTTACCAATTGACATGTCGTACACTGACTCACGATGTAATCTATATCTTTATCCAGACCTGGCCACCATAAATAACTGCGTGCAAAACTCTTGGTCAAGCACATTCCCAGGTGCTGGTCATGGAGGTCTCCTAATAGTTTGGACCTGAATTTATTTGGTATAACCACTCTTGCACCCCACATGATACAATCTTTATCGACTGATAATTCATTCCTACGAATGAAGAATGGATATGTATCTTTGTCTGTTACCTGGTTTGGCCATCCATTTGCAATATAATCATACACCTTTGACATCACTGGGTCACGTTTGGTTGCTCTACCAATCTCTTCAGCTGTGACTGGCAGTTCATCAATGTATGAAAAATAAAACACCTCTTCCCTATTGGGTGTAACTTGTGATGGGGAAGGCAATCTAGACATTGCATCAGCATTACTGTGATCAGCTGATCGTCTGTATTCAATATCATATGTATATGCTGACAAAATCAAAGCCCATCTCTGCATTCAGGCTGCAGCTAATGTTGGAACTGGGGACTTTGGATGGAGGATTGCTGTTAGGGGCTTATGGGCCATAACAATGGTAAACTTACGACCATACAAGTATTTGTGAAACTTCTTAACCCCAAAGATTAATGCCAAAGCTTCCCTTTCAATTTGCACATAATTACTCTCACAGGCACTGAGAGTGTGTGAAGCAAAAGCAATTGGTCTCTCCTCCCCACTACGTGATACATGAGAGATCACTGCCCCAACTCCATACAGAGAGGCATCACATGCTAGCTTGATCTCCTGAGATACGTCATAGTGAACTAACATGGTGCTCGCTACCAATTTGCTTTTACACTCCTTGAATGCTGTATCGCATTCTTTTGACCACTTCCAATGGACCTGTTTTTTCAATAGTTCATTCCGTGGATGTAATACTGTTGCCAAATTTGGTAGGAACTTCCCATAATAGTTCAAAAGACCCAAGAATGAACGAAGTTCAGTGACATTCCTGGGAGTGGGTGCATTTCTAATTGCATCCAATTTTTCCACGGTTGGGTGTGAACCATCTTTGTCTACTCTGTACCCTAAGTACTCCACTGAGTCTTGAAATAACTTACACTTACGAGCAGACACTCGTACTCTGTGCTTCTCTAGCTGTTTGAGGACTTCATTCAACATGTTATTATGAATTTGGTGCTGAAATTAGTATGTCATCCAAATAACATACTACCCCTTCAATACCTTGCAAAATCTGGTTCATCACCCCTTGGAATATGGCAGGGGCAGAAGACACTCCAAACGGTAGCCTATTAAATTGATATAGTCCTAGATGGGTATTTATAGTCAAACATGACTTGGCCTCCTCATCTAGTTCAAGCTGTATGTAGGCATTCGTAAGATCCAGTTTTGAGAAGATCTGACCACCTGTCAGTGTTGTGAACAAATCTTCTATATTCGGCAATGTATTGGGGACATTACCCTCTTGAACCTGGTTTACGGTTACTTTATAATCACCACACAATCTTACCTTGCCATCGGACTTAAGTACAACATTGGGTGCAGCCCAATTGCATCGATCTATCTTACAAATAATGTTCTCAGTCTCTCGTCTTTTGAGTTCTTGCTCCTTGAGTGCGTATGGCACGGAACGTGGTTTGTAGTAAACCGATCTAGCGTCCTTCTGTACCCTGACACTTGAAGCCTTGGATCGGACTGCCCCTTTCGCAGAACACTTTCGGATAATTCTCGATGACATCATCCGTTGACGCAAATCTCGTTTCAACACGAAAAATCTCACTCCAATCCAGCTTCAGTGATCTCAACCAATTTCTTCCTAGTAAGGCAGGCTTGTCTCCTTTCACTACTATTAGAGGCAAGTTCTGAAATTGATCCTTGTATTTCACCGGAACGATGGTACGACCTACCACCGGAATATTTTCTCCCGAGTAGCCTGGCAGCTCCATCTTGGATTTTTCCGATGGGAAATCCCGCAATTTGTCGAGGTGCAGCGACTCCGGTACTACACTCACGGATGCACCCGTGTCAAATTCCATTGGTATCTTGAATCCCGCAACCTCTGTGTGGATTATGCTACTTTTCGAATCGCTGTCCGTTAACCTCGTGCTCCTGATGATGTGTAACTCTAACATCTCCTCGTCCTGTTGTTGTTCTTCCATGTTATGTAGTCTCTGGGGATTTCTACTCATGGCTTTGAAAGCTGGTTTACCCTTCAGTCAGCATGCCTTCGCAAGATGCCCAGTTTTCCTGCAGATGAAACACTCTGCCTTCACGTATGGACCACTTTGAGCAATGTGTTGTCCCAGGCACCGACAGCAAGACGTCAATGCTCCATTCCCATTTCCAGTTTCTGAGACTTTGGGACCCCACCGCCTTTTACTTTGAACCTGCAGGCGATTCACCTCGGTTGTCTGATGACTGAAATTAGCATGAAATTCTCGGGTATGTTGGTCGGCCATGCTCATCGACCTCGCTGTCTGACGAGCTAAATCAAAAGTCAAGTTAGGCGTCGTCAATAACTTCCTCCTGATCGCGTCATTTTTCACCCCACAAACAAAGCAGTCTCGCAATGCTCGGTTCTGAAAGTCTCTGAAATGACAGTGAATAAATAGCTTTTTTAATGCTACAATGTACTCACTGATATTTTCTTCGGCCGTCTGATTTCGTATTCCGAAACGATAACTTTCAGCAATTTCTAACGGAACGGGACTATAATGTTGTTCTAACTTAGTTAGAATCTGTTTCAGTGTTGTATCCTTTGGCTTGTCAGGCACAAGCAAATTTATCAGCGTTTCATACAACTCGGGCCCAGCCTCTGTTAAGAATACAGCTCTTTTTCGTTTCAAAACTGCCCAGATATTGTCTTCATTAGCTGGGGTTTCGATGATATTTTTGCAGTGAAAAACATTTTTAGCCGATTCACATACGCTCTGAGGCTTTCACGGTTGTGTTGAAATGCCCCCAAATGCGCTACAACTCCCATAGGGGCAGCCATTTTGATTCTGGCAGTTTAACCAAGTGTGCTCATAATTTACCTCGGATTTGTGGCTGTTTCCAAAAACAGAGAAGCTCTCAAAGTCTCTCTGTGTGCTGGCTGAATCCTTCACCAACAAAAATTTCAGCTTTGTATTCTCCGATTACATCCCATTCTCGTCGCCAAATGTCATATCTTCAGAGAACACACAACACACAACCTGTAAGAAAATTCTGACCTGGTCAGGTGACCTGCTCTTTATTAAACAGCACTAGCTGCAGTAACACAGGCGTCCACAGTGTGGAGCTACAGACATTACGCCTTCCTATCTCTGTAATCGCCTCCAGCCCCTGCACCCCTCCCGATCTCTGTCACCTCCTCCAGCCCCTACACCCCTCCCTATCTCTGTAACCTCCTCCAGCCCCTACACCCCTCTCTATCTCTGTAACCTCCTCCAGACCCTACGCCCTTCCCTATCCCTGTCACCTCCTCCAGACCCTATGCCCCTCCCTATCTCTGTAACCTCCTCCAGCCCCTACACCTCTCCCCATTTCTGTAACTTCCTCCAGCACCACACCCCTCCCTATCTCTGTAACCTCCTCCAGCCCCTGCACCCCTCCCGATCTCTATCACCTCCTCCAGCCCCTACACCCCTCCCTATCCCTGTCACCTCCTCCAGCCCCTACACCTCTCCCCATCTCTGTAACTTCCTCCAGCACTACACCCCTCCCTATCTCTGTAACCTCTTCCAGCCCTACACCCCTCCGTATCTCTGTAACCTCTCAAGCCCCTACACCCCTCCCGATCTCTGTAACCTCCTCCAGCAACTACACCCCTCCCTATCTCTGTAGCCTGACATCGGTGGTGGGGAAAATGTTAGAATCAATTATTAAAGATGAAATAGCAGCGCATTTGGAAAGCAGTGACAGGATCAGTCCAAGTCAGCATGGATTTATGAAAGGGAAATCATGCTTGACAAATCTTTTAGAATTTTTTGAGATAGATTGGACAAGGGAGAACCAGTGGATGTGGTGTATTTGGATTTTCCAAAGGCTTTTGACAAGGTCCCACACAAGAGATTAGTGTGCAAAATTAAAATGGTATTGAGAATAATGTACTGACGTGGATAGAGAACTGGTTGGCAGACAGGTAGCAGAGAGTCGGGATAAACGGGTCCTTTTCTGAATGGCAGGCAGTGACTAGTGGAGTGCCGCAGGGCTCAGTGCTGGGACCCCAGCTCTTTACAATACACATCAATGATTTAGATGAAGGAATTGAATGTAATATCTCCAAATTTGCAGATGACACTAAGCTGGGTAGTGGTGTGAGCTGTGAGGAGGATGCTAAGAGGCTGCAGGGTGACTTGGACAGGTTAGGTGAGTGGGCAAATGCATGGCAGATGCAGTATAATATGGATAAATGTGAGGTTATCTACTTCGGTGGCAAAAACAGGAAGGCAGAATATTATCTGAATGGTGACAGATTAGGAAAAGGGGAGGTGCAACGAGACCTGGGTGTCATAGTACATCAGTCATTGAAAGTTGGCATGCAGGTACAGCAGGCGGTGAAGAAGGCACATGGCATGTTGGCCTTCATAGCGAGAGGATTTGAGTATCGGAGCAGGGAGGTCTTACTGCAGTTGTACAGGGCCTTGGTGAGACCACACCTGGAATATTGTGTTTAGTTTTGGTCTCCTAATCTGAGGAAGGACATTCTTGCTATTGAGGGAGTGCAGCGAAGGTTCACCAGACTGATTCCTGGGATGGCAGGACTGACATATGAAGAAAGACTGGATCGACTGGGCCTGTATTCACTGGAATTTAGAAGAATGAGAGGGGATCTCATAGAAACATATAAAATTCTGACGGGATTGGACAGGTTAGATGCAGGAAGAATGTTCCCGATGTTGAGGAAGTCCAGAACCAGGGGACACAGTCTAAGGATAAGGGGTAAGTCATTTAGGACCGAGATGAGGAGAAACTTCTTCACTCAGAGAATTGTTAACCTGTGGAATTCTGTACCGCAGAGAGTTTTTGGGGCCAGTTCATTGGATATATTCAAAAGGGAGTTAGATGTGGCCCTTACGGCTAAAGGGATCAAGGGGTATGGAGCGAAAGAAAGAATGGGGTACTGAAGTTGAATGATTAACCATGATTATATTGAATGGTGGTGCAGGCTCGAAGGCCGAATGGCCTACTCCTGCACCTAATTTCAATGGTTCTATGTTTCTATGTAACCTCCTCCAGCCCAGAGACCTCTCCCTATCTCTGTAACCTCCTCCAGTCCCTACAAACCTCCCTATCCCTGTAACCTCTTCCAACCCCAAACCTCTCCCTATTTCTGTAACCTCCTCCAGCCCCTGCACCCCTCCCTATCTCTGTAACCTCTTCCAGCCCCTATACCCCTCCCTATCTCTGCGCTTCTCCAATTCTGCCCTCTTGAGCATCCTCCCGATATCCATCGGTGGCCGTGCCTTCTGTTGCCTGGGCCCCAAGCTCTGGAACTCCCTCCCTAAACCTCTCCGCCTCTCTCTCCTCCTTTAAGACTCTTCTTACAACCGACCTCATTGACCAAGCTTTTGGTCACCTCCTGTGTTGTAACCAGTAGACATACCACCAACCTGGGGAAATACCACCAACGATGTCTCCGCAAGATCCTGCAAATCCCCTGGGAGGACAGACGCACCAACGTTAACGTCCTCGACCAGGCCAACATCCCCAGCATCGAAGCACTGACCACACTCGACCAGCTCCGCTGGGCAGGGCCACATTGTCCGCATGCCCCCGACACGAGACTCCCAAAGCAAGCGCTCTACTCGGAACTCCTTCATTGCAAACAAGCCAAAGGTGGGCAGAGGAAACGTTACAAGGGACCACCCTCAAAGCCTCCCTGATAAAGTGCAACATCCCCACCGACACCTGGGAGTCCCTGGCCCAAAGACCAGTCCGCCCTAAGTGGAGGGAGAGCATCCGGGAGGGCGCTGAGCACCTCGAGTCTCGTCGCCGAGAGCGTGCAGAAACCAAGCGCAGGCAGCGGAAGGAGCGTGCGGCAAACCAGTCCCACCCTCCCCTTCCCTAAACCCCTGTCTGTCCCACCTGTGACAGGGACTGTGGCTCCCGTATTGGGCTCATAATCATACTTAAAGGGTTGACGGTGGATAGGCAATGGTAAACATTTAAAGAACACATGGATGAACTTCAACAATTGTACATCCCTATCTGGAGTAAAAATAAAACGGGGAAGGTGGCTCAACCGTGGCTAACAAGGAAAATTAAGGATGGTGTTAAATCCAAGGAAGAGGCATATAAATTGACCAGAATAAGCAACAAACCTGAGGACTGGGAGAAATTTAGAATTCAGCAGAGGAGGACAAGGGGTTTAATTCGGAGGGGGAAAATAGAGTATGAGAGGAAGTTTGCAGGGAACATAAAAACTGACTGCAAAAGATTCTATAGATATGTGAAGAGAAAAAGATTAGTGAAGACAAACGTAGGTCCCTTGCCGTCGGAGAACAAAGAAATGGGGAACAAAGAAATGGCAGACCAGTTGAACAAATACTTTGGTTCTGTCTTCATAAAGGAAGACACAAATAACCTTCCGAATGTACTAGGGGACCGAGGGTCCAGTGAGAAGGAGGAACTGAAGGAAATCCTTATTAGGCATAGTCTGCATCCCAGAGTACTTAAGGAAGTGGCCCTAGAAATAGTGGATGCATTGGTGATCATTTTCCAACATTCTATTGACTTTGGATCAGTTCCTGTGGACTGGAGGTTAGCTAAAGTAACACCACTTTTTTTAAAAGGAGGGAGAGAGAAAACAGGGAATTATAGACCGGTTAGCCTGACATCGGTGGTGGGGAAAATGTTGGAATCAATTATTAAAGATGAAATAGCAGCGCATTTGGAAAGCATCGGTCCAAGTCAGCATGGATTTATGAAAGGGAAATCATGCTTGACAAACCTTCTAGAATTTTTTGAGGATGTAACTAGTAGGGTGGACAAGGGAGAACCAGTGGATGTGGTGTATTTGGACTTTCAAAAGGCTTTTGACAAGGTCCCACACAAGAGATTGGTGTGCAAAATTAAAGCACATGGTATTGGGGGTAATGTACTGATGTGGATAGAGAACTGGTTGGCAGACAGGAAGCAGAGAGTCGGGATAAACGGGTCCTTTTCTGAATGGCAGGCAGTGACTAGTGAGGTGTCGCAGGGCTCAGTGCTGGGACCCCAGCTATTTACAATATACATCAATGATTTAGGTGAAGGAATTGAATGTAATATCTCCAAGTTTGCAGATGACACTAAGCTGGGTGGCAGTGTGAGCTGTGAGGAGGATGCTAAGAGGCTGCAGGGTGATTTGGACAGGTTAGGTGAGTGGGCAAATGTATGGCAGATGCAGTATAATGCGGATAAATGTGAGTTTATCAACTTTGGTGGCAAAAACACGAAGGCAGAATATTATCTGAATGGCAGATTAGGAAAAGGGGAGGTGCAACGAGACCTGGGTGTCATGATACATCAGTCATTGAAGTTTGGCATGCAAGTACAGCAGGCGGTGAAGAAGGCAAATGGCATGTTGGCCTTCATAGCGAGAGGATTTGAGTATAGGAGCAGGGAGGTCTTACTGCAATTGTACAGGGCCTTGGTGAGGCCTCACCTGGAATATTGTGTTCAGTTTTGGTCTCCTAATCGGAGGAAGGACGTTCTTGCTATTGACGGAGTGCAGCGAAGGTTCACCAGACTGATTCCCGGGATGGCAGGACTGACATATGAGGAGAGACTGGATCAACTGGGTTTGTATCCACTGGAGTTTAGAAGAATGAGAGGGGACCTCATAGAAACATATAAAATTCTGATGTTGGACAGGTTAGATGCAGGAAGAATGTTCCTGTTGCTGGGGAGTTCCAGAACCAGGGGTCACATTCTAAGGATAAGGGATAAACCATTTAGGACCGAGATGAGTAGAAATGGGAAAAAGAGTGGGAAAGCTATAGTGATAGGGGTCTCTATTGTAAGGGGAATAGATAGGAGTTTCTGCGGCCGCAACCGAGACTCCAGGATGGTATGTTGCCTCCCTGGTGCAAGGGTCAAGGATGTCTCGGAACGGCTGCAGAGCATCCTGGAGAGGGAGGCTGAACAGCCAGTTGTCGTGGTACATGTAGGCACCAATGATATAGGTAAGAAGCGGGAAGAGGTCCTACAAGCTGAATTTAGGGAGCTAGGAGTTAAATTAAAAAGTAGGACCTCAAAGGTAGTAATCTCTGGATTGCTACCGGTGCCACGTGCTAATCAGAGTACAGGGAGCAGGATAGTTAGAATAAATATGTGGCTTGAGCAGTGGTGCAAGAGGGAGGGATTCAAATTCCTGGGACATTGGAACCAGTTCTGGGGGAAGTGGGACCTGTACAAAAGGGACGGTCTGCACTTGGGCAGGACTGGAACTGATGTCCTGGGGGTAACATTTGCTAATGCAGTTCGGGAGTGTTTAAACTAATATGGCAGGGGGATGGGAACCTATGCAGCGAGATCGGGCGAAGTAATATGGAGTTAGAAACAGATGGTAGAAAGGTAAAAAGCAATAGTGGAAGGCCGAGTAAACAAAGGCAAGAAATAAAAAGGGCCACACTACATCATAATTCGAAAAGGACAAAGGGTGTTAAAAAAACAAGCCTGAAGGCTTTGTGTCTTAATGCAAGGAGTATCCGCAATAAGGTGGATGAATTAACTGTGCAAATAGATGTTAACAAATATGATGTGATTGGGATTACAGAGACGTGGCTCCAGGATGATCAGGGCTGGGAACTCAACATCCAGGGGTATTCAACATTCAGGAAGGATAGAATAAAAGGAAAAGGAGGTGGGGTAGCATTGCTGGTTAAAGAGGAGATTAATGCAATAGTTCGGAAGGACATTAGCTTGGATGATGTGGAATCTATATGAGTAGAGCTGCAGAACACCAAAGGGCAAAAAACGTTAGTGGGAGTTGTGTACAGACCTCCAAACAGTAGTAGTGATGTTGGGGAGGGCATCAAACAGGAAATTAGGAGTGCATGCACTAAAGGTGCAGCAGTTATAATGGGTGACTTTAATATGCACATAGATTGGGCTAACCAAACTGGAAGCAATACAGTGGAGGAGGATTTCCTGGAGTGCATAAGGGATGGTTTTCTAGACCAATATGTCGAGGAACCAACTAGGGGGGAGGCCATCTTAGACTGGGTGTTGTGTAATGAGAGAGGATTAATTCGCAATCTCATTGTGCGAGGCCCCTTGGGGAAGAGTGACCATAATATGGTGGAATTCTGCATTAGGATGGAGAATGAAACAGTTAATTCAGAGACCATGGTCAGAACTTAAAGAAGGGTAACTTTGAAGGTATGAGGCGTGAATTGGCTAGGATAGATTGGCGAATGATACTTAAGGGGTTGACTGTGGATGGGCAATGGCAGACATTTAGAGACCGCATGGATGAACTACAACAATTGTACATTCCTGTCTGGCGTTAAAAATAAAAAATGGAATGTGGCTCAACCGTGGCTATCAAGGGAAATCAGGGATAGTATTAAAGCCAAGGGAGTTGCATACAAATTGGCCAGAAATAGCAGCGAAACCGGGGACTGGGAGAAATTTAGAACTCAGCAGAGGAGGACAAAGGGTTTGATTAGGGCAGGGAAAATAGAATACGACAGGAAGCTTGCAGGGAACATTAAGACGGACTGCAAAAGTTTCTATAGATATGTAAAGAGAAAAAGGTTAGTAAAGACAAACGTAGGTCCCCTGCAGTCAGAATCAGGGGAAGTCATAAAGGGAAACAAAGAAATGGCAGACCAATTGAACAAGTACTTTGGTTCGGTATTCACTAAGGAGGACACAAACAACCTTCCGGATATAAAAGGGGTCAGAGGGTTTAGTAAGAAGGAGGAACTGAGGGAAATCCTTATTAGTCAGGAAATTGTGTTGGGGAAATTGATGGGATTGAAGGCCGATAAATCCCCAGGGCCTGATGGACTGCATCCCAGAGTACTTAAGGAGGTGGCCTTGGAAATAGCGGATGCATTGACAGTCATTTTCCAACATTCCATAGACTCTGGATCAGTTCCTATCGAGTGGCGGGTAGCCGATGTAACCCCACTTTTTAAAAAAGGAGGGAGAGAGAAAACAGGGAATTATAGACCGGTCAGCCTGACCTCAGTAGTGGGTAAAATGATGGAATCAATTATTAAGGATGTCATAGCAGCGCATTTGGAAAGAGGTGACATGATAGGTCCAAGTCAGCATGGATTTGTGAAAGGGAAATCATGCTTGACAAATCTTCTGGAATTTTTTGAGGATGTTTCCAGTAGAGTGGACAAGGGAGAACCAGTTGATGTGGTATATTTGGACTTTCAGAAGGCTTTCGACAAGGTCCCACACAAGAGATTAATGTGCAAAGTTAAAGCACATCGGAATTAATGTGTGCTGACGTGGATTGAGAATTGGTTGGCAGACAGGAAGCAAAGAGTAGGAGTAAATGGGTACTTTTCAGAATGGCAGGCAGTGACTAGTGGGGTACCGCAAGGTTCTGTGCTGGGGCCCCAGCTGTTTACATTATACATTAATGATTTAGACGAGGGGATTAAATGTAGTATCTCCAAATTTGCAGATGACACTAAGTTGGGTGGCAGTGTGAGCTGCGAGGAGGATGCTATGAGGCTGCAGAGTGACTTGGATAGGTTAGGTGAGTGGGCAAATGCATGGCAGATGAAGTATAATGTGGATAAATGTGAGGTTATCCATTTTGGTGGTAAAAACAGAGAGACAGACTATTATCTGAATGGTGACAGATTAGGAAAAGGGGAGGTGCAACGAGACCTGGGTGTCATGGTACATCAGTCATTGAAGGTTGGCATGCAGTTACAGCAGGCGGTAAGAAAGCAAATGGCATGTTGGCCTTCATAGCGAGGGGATTTGAGTACAGGGGCAGGGAGGTGTTGCTACAGTTGTACAGGGCCTTGGTGAGGCCACACCTGGAGTATTGTGCACAGTTTTGGTCTCCTAACCTGAGGAAGGACATTCTTGCTATTGAGGGAGTGCAGCGAAGGTTCACCAGACTGATTCCCGGGATGGTGGGACTGACCTATCAAGAAAGACTGGATCAACTGGGCTTGTATTCACTGGAGTTCAGAAGAATGAGAGGGGATCTCATAGAAACGTTTAAAATTCTGATGGGTTTAGACAGGTTAGATGCAGGAAGAATGTTCCGATGCTGGGCAAAGTCCAGAACCAGGGGTCACAGTCTCAGGATAAGGGGTAAGCCATTTAGGACCGAGATGAGGAGAAACTTCTTCACCCAGAGAGTGGTGAACCTGTGGAATTCTCTACCACAGAAAGTTGTTGAGGCCAATTCACTAAATATATTCAAAAAGGAGTTAGATGAAGTCCTTACTACTCGGGGGATCAAGGGGTATGGAGAGAAAGCAGGAATGGGGTACTGAAGTTGCATGTTCAGCCATGAACTCATTGAATGGTGGTGCAGGTTAGAAGGGCTGAATGGCCTGCTCCTGCACCTATTTTCTATGTTTCTATCAATCACCGGAGAACTGGTGTTAGTGTGGAAGCAAGTCTTCCTCGATCCCGAGGGGAACTGCCCGAGAGAGAAGGACGAAGAACCATTGCGCGATTGTAAACGCCTCCTTGCCTTCCTGAGGCCTAGCCGCTGGCAAAAGCCTGGCTGAGAGCGGGGGGGGCCCTGTACACAAGGCTTTACGGTGCTGTGGATGATGGGACCAAGCGTTGAGAAATGCAAGGGGGCAGCACAATAGTCTATTAAGGCAGCACGGATCCATCAATGGGCCCATACATTCACAGGCCTTTGTTGCCTGATTAATGGAGCGAGAGCAAAGGTCGCGGGGTCGCGGGGTCGGCTAATGCAGCGTTGATACAGGGCCTACAAGCTGTCAGCTCAATCCCAGGCCCAGTTTTGACTCTCATTATTCGGAAATCAGGACCCTTTGAGTTGTGATTTCTTAACCTTAATCCGCCCACACAAATAAAGTGTCAACTTTGTTAGTTCAGCTTGTGTTTGAAGAGCGAGTGTTTCATAGAAGGCCCTCTCAAAGGGTTTAAAGCGATTATCCTAAGCCGGTACACTGCAGTCCAGGTCAAATTCATTGGCCGTGGGGCCGATGTGTGCAGTTCGGTGTACCGGGGGCTCGGGAATTCCAATGCGGGATAGCTGTGAGAAAATTCTGACTCATTCTGATCGCTAGCCCGTCATCACTTCTTTCCCCGATGCTGAACTATTGAAATCAAGGCGTAGAAGGGGTCATTCAGCCGATCCTGGATCTGCCAGCTCTTTGCAAACGCAATCCCAAACTAATCCCACTGCCCCGCTCTCTCCTCATAGCCCTGTGTCAATCCCAAACCAATCCCACTGCCCCGCTCTCTCCTCATAGCCCTGTGTCAATCCCAAACTAATTCCACTGCCCCGCTCTCTCCTCATAGCCCTGTGTCAATCCCAAAGTAATCCCACTACCCCGCTCTCTCCTCATAGCCCTGTATCAATCCCAAACTAATCCCACTGCCCCGCTCTCTCCCCATAGTCCTGTATCAATCCCAAACTAATCCCACTGCCCCGCTCTCTCCCCATAGCCCTGTGTCAATCCCCAAACTAATCCCACTGCTCCGCTCTCTCCCCATAGCCCAGTATCAATCCCAAACTAATCCCACTGCCCCGCTCTCTCCCCATAGCCCTGTGTCAATCCCAAACTAATCACACTGCCCCGCTCTCTCCCCATAGTCCTGTATCAATCCCAAACTAATCCCACTGCCCCGCTCTCTCCCCATAGTCCTGTATCAATCCCAAACTAATCCCACTGCTCCGCTCTCTCCCCATAGCCCTGTATCAATCCCAAACTAATCCCACTGCCCCACTCTCTCCCCATAGTCCTGTATCAATCCCCAAACTAATCCCACTGCCCCGCTCTCTCCTCATAGCCCTGTATCAATCCCCAACTAATCCCACTGTCCCGCTCTCTCCCCATAGCCCTGTATCAATCCCCAAACTAATCCCACTGCCCGCTCTCTCCCCATAGCCCTGTATCAATCCCAAACTAATCCCACTGCCCCGCTCTCTCCCCATAGCCCTGTCAACCCCCAAACTAATCCCACTGCCCCACTCTCTCCCCATAGCTCTGTGTCAATCCCCAAACTAATCCCACTGCCCCGCTCTCTCCTCATAGCCCTGTGTCAATCCCAAACTAATCCCACTGCCCCACTCTCTCCTCATAGCCTTGTGTCAATCCCAAACTAATCCCACTGCCCCGCTCTCTCCTCATAGCCCTGTATCAATCCCAAACTAATCCCACTGCCCCGCTCTCTCCCCATAGTCCTGTATCAATCCCAAACTAATCCCACTGCACCGCTCTCTCCTCATTACCTGTGTCAATCCCAAACTAATCCCACTGCCCCGCTCTCTCCTCATAGCCCTGTATCAATCCCCAACTAATCCCACTGCCCCGCTCTCTCCTCATAGCCCTATATCAATCCCCAACTAATCCCTCTGCCCCGCTCTCTCCCCATAGCCCTGTATCAATCCCAAACTAATCCCGCTGCCCCGCTCTCTCCCCATAGCCCTGTATCAATCCCCAAACTAATCCCACTGCCCCGTTCTCTCCCCATAGTACTGTATCAATCCACAAACTAATCCTACTGCCCCGCTCTCTCCTCATAGCCCTGTATCAATCCCCAACTAATCCCACTGTCCCGCTCTCTCCCCATAGCCCTGTCAACCCCCAAACTAATCCCACTGCCCCACTCTCTCCCCATAGCTCTGTATCAATCCCCAAACTAATCCCACTGACCCGCTCTCTCCTCATAGCCCTGTGTCAATCCCAAACTAATCCCACTGCCCCGCTCTCTCCTCATAGCCCTGTGTCAATCCCAAACTAATCCCACTGCCCCGCTCTCTCCTCATAGCCCTGTATCAATCCCAAACTAATCCCACTGCCCCGCTCTCTCCCCATAGTCCTGTATCAATCCCAAACTAATCCCACTGCACCGCTCTCTCCTCATTACCTGTGTCAATCCCAAACTAATCCCACTACCCCGCTCTCTCCTCATAGCCCTGTATGAATCCCCAAACTAATCCCACTATCCCGCTCTCTCCACATAGCCCTGTATCAATCCCCAAACTAATCCCACTACCCCGCTCTCTCCACATAGCCCTGTATCAATCCCAAACTAATCCCACTGCCCCGCTCTCTCCCCATAGTCCTGTATCAATCCCAAACTAATCCCACTGCCCCACTCTCTCCCCATAGTCCTGTATCAATCCCCAAACTAATCCCACTGCCCCGCTCTCTCCTCATAGCCCTGTATCAATCCCCAAACTAATCCCACTGCCCCGCTCTCTCCCCATAGCCCTGTATAACTCCACAAACTAATCCCACTGCCCCGCTCTCTCCCCATAGCCCTGTATAACTCCACAAACTAATCCCACTGCCCCGCTCTCTCCCCATAGCCCTGTATAACTCCACAAACTAATCCCACTGCCCCGCTCTCTCCCCATAGCCCTGTATAACTCCACAAACTAATCCCACTGCCCCGCTCTCTCCCCATAGCCCTGTATAACTCCACAAACTAATCCCACTGCCCCGCTCTCTCCCCATAGCCCTGTCTCAATCCCCAAACTAATCCCACTGCCCCGCTCTCTCTCCATTGCCTTGTATCAATCCCCAAACTAATCCCACTGCCACAGCTTTTCGGGGGAGCGAGTTCCAGATTCCCACTGCCCTTTGTGTGAAGAAGTGTTTCCTGACCACTCCTGAACGGCCGGGCTCGGATTTGAAGATGAGGCCCCCTTGTTCAGGGCTCCCCTCTTTCATCCGATTCAGCACCTTGATGAGATTGCCCCTTAAACCTCTGTACCTGATGGAGCGTACTCATCTCTCTCTTCAATCCTGTGTCTCTGACTCTCTCCGACTGGAGGGTGTGACACACATCTCCCCAGACACTCTCGTTAGGAATTCATTTCGACCATTACAGACATTGGACAATGATGTTAAACCTAAGTAAAACTCTTGGGGCAGCAATCGATTGAGAGAAACAGTCTGTTGTGCAATTGGACATTCCCCAGGAACCGAGCGCTCGATGGAGTGAAACGCATCCTATTTACATCGTCATAATCCGTTCACTGGTCACCCTGGACCTCCCAACATCCCAAATATCCCCCGTCACCCTCTCCCGCCTTCACCTCCTCTCCCCCTCCTCCACACCCTCCTCTCCCCCTCCCCCACACCCTCCTCTCCCCCTCCCCCATCTCCTCCCTCATCTCCCCCCATCCCCCTCCTCCTCCCTCCCTCATCTCCCCCCATCCCCCTCCTCTTCCCCCCCATCCCCCAGCCCCTCCCCTCCTCCCCCTCCCCCACCCACTCCTCCCCTCCCTCTCCCCTCCTTCCCCACCCCCTCCCCTCCCCTCCCCCTCCCTCACCCCATCCCTCACCTCCTCCTCCCCGCTCTCCTCCTCTCCCCTCCCCTCTCCCACCCTCTCCCCCCCCCCCTCCCTCACCTCCCCAGCCCCTCCCCCCTCCGCCTCCCCTTCCCCCTCCTCTCCCCACCTCCTCCCCTCCCTCCTCCTTCTCCCCCTCCCTTTCCCCCTCCTCTCCCTCCTCCTTCCTCCCTCACCTCCCCCCCTCCTCCTTCCTCCCTCACCTCCCCCTCCCCTCTCCCTCCTCCCTCTCTGGCCCTTCCTCCTCCTCCCGTCCCCTCCCGCTCCTCTCCCCCCTCCCCTTCCCCCGTCCTCTCCCCACCTCCACCCCTCCCCTCCTCCCCGCCCCCTCCTCCTCCCCCTCCTCCTCCACTTCCCACCTCCCCCCTCCCCCTCACCCCTCCCTCTCCCTCCTCCTCCCCCTCCCTCTTCCCTATACGTAGAGGAATCTGGTATTGCGACGTTACCAGAATACATACCTACTGGACAGGGAATATCTGCTTTCTTTGTTGAATATGCCGGCCTGTGGACTCAGAATCATACAGGTGATGTAACGAAGATGAACAGATATAACAGTGAGCCCATTGGGACCAGTCTGCCCCCCGGGGCCCCTCAGGCCCTGAATCGGGCCCTGGTCGGGAGTTGGGAATCAGGGTCTTCGGGAGGATTGGGGCCCAGACCGCTCGGCCCACCAGGGGTGCGGTGGTTCACAGAGACGCTGTGGGTGAGAGCGGGCGAGGGGACGGTGCCTCGGGTACAAGGAATCGGCGAGGGGGTGAGGAGAGGGGGGGGGGGGAGTGTGTGCAGGAGGGGGATTCAGCCCCTCACCAAGCGCTGGAGGGGTGAGCTCGCTAACTCTCCACGGCGATCCGCTCAATGGGACAGACCAGCGAGGGCAAGCTGCAGATAGAGCTTGGAGTACAGGGGCAGAGGAAGGAGAGAGAGAAAGGGGAGAGAGAGAGAGGAGAGAGAGAGAGGAAGCAGACAAAGAAAGGGGAGAGAGAGAAAGGGAAGAGAGAGAGAAAGGAGAGAGAGAGAAAAGAGAGAGAAAAAGGAAACAGAGAGAGGAGGAGAGAAAGGAGAGAGAGAGAAAGGAAGGAGAGAAAGGAGAGAGAGAGAGAAAGGAAGGAGAAAGGAAGAGAGAAAGGAGAAAGAGAGAGAGAAAGGAGGGAGAGAGAAAGGAGGGAGAGAGAAAGGAGAGAGAGAGGGAGAGAGAAAGGAGAGATAGATAGAAAGACTTATATTTCTAAAGCGCCTTTCATGACCACTAGACATCCCAAAGCGCTTTACAGCCAATGAAGTACTTTTGGAGTGTAGTCACTGTTGTATTGTGGGAAACGCGGCAGCTCAATTTGCGCACAGCAAGCTCCCACACTCAGCGATGTGATAATGACCCGGATCGTCTGTTTTAGTGATGTTGGTTGAGGGGATAAATATTGGCCCCAGGACACCGGGGAGAACTCCCCCTGCTCTTCTTCCAATAGTGGCCCCGGGATCTTTTACATCCACCTGAGAGGGCAGACGGGGCCTCGGTTTAATGTCTCATCTGAAAGACGGCACCTCCGACAGTGCAGCACTCCCTCAGTACTGCCCCTCCGACAGTGCGGCGCTCCCTCAGTACTGCCCCTCTGACAGTACGGCACTCCCTCAGTACTGCCCCTCCAACAGTGCGGCGCTCCCTCAGTACTGCCCCTCCGACAGTGCGGCGCTCCCTCAGTACTGCCCCTCCGACAGTACGGCACTCCCTCAGTACTGCCCCTCCGACAGTACGGCACTCCCTCAGTACTGCCCCTCCGACAGTGCGGCGCTCCCTCAGTACTGCCCCTCCGACAGTACGGCGCTCCCTCAGTACTGCCCCTCCGACAGTACGGCACTCCCTCAGTACCGGCCCTCCGACAGCGCAGTGCGGCGCTCCCTCAGTACTGCCCTCCGACAGTGCGGCACTCCCTCAGTACTGCCCCTCCGACAGTACGGCGCTCCCTCAGTACCGCCCCTCCGACAGCGCAGTACGACTCTCCCTCAACCCTGTCACTGGGAGTGTCGGCCTGGATTTTTGCGCTGAAGTCTCTGGAGTGGGACTCGAACCGATAAGCGCCGGACTCCGAGGCGAGAGTACTGCCCACTGAGCTGTGGCTGACACCAATAATGGGAGAGAGTGGAGCCATTAAGTTTGCTACATAAGTTATTTCAGGACCACTGTGTAAAGGGAGAAGCCAAAATGGACTTCAGAAAAATACAGAGGCATACAATAGTGATCGAAATGAACTAAATGGAACAGATGGTTCAATATTTCCAGCAATAATCTCGTTAAAAGAAGTGCTCTTCGAGCCAACGTAATTAAAATGCTTTCAGCGAATAAATCGTTCAGCTCTCTATAATTAAATTGCATGATTTTATATGTCTGACCCCTGTCCCCAGTCCTCCCCAGGGGCTGTCAGGGCGTTTCCCCAACCCGTGTGGTACTGAGGCTCACAGAGCGATCCGTACCAAACGGCCTGACCCCTTGAGTGCGATCAAACCCAAGAAATAGGAGCAGGAGTCGGCCATTCGGCCCCTCGAACCTTCTCCGCCATTCAACGAGATCACGGCTGATCTTCGACCTCAACTCCACTTTCCCGCCCGATCCCTCGATTCCCTTAACGTTCACAGATCTATTGATCTCAGCTCGCTACCATTCACGTTCTACCTTACGTAAACTGCTGGCCACATCATCCCCTGCCTCAGCTCATCCGCTGCTGAAACCCTCATCCGTGCCCTCGTTACCTCCAGACTTGACTATTCCAACGCTCTCCTGGCCGGCCTCCCACATTCTACCCGACGTAAACTAGAGGTGATCCAAAACTCGGCTGCCCCCGTGCCCTAACTCACACCGAGTCCCGCTCACCCATCACCCCCTGTGCTCGCTGCCCCCGTGTCCTAACTCGCACCGAGTCCCGCTCACCCATCACCCCCTGTGCTCACTGCCCCCGTGTCCTAACTCGCACCGAGTCCCGCTGACCCATCACCCCCTGTGCTCACTGACCCCGTGTCCTAACTCGCACCGAGACCCACTCTCCCATCACCCCCTGTGCTCGGTGCCCCGTGTCCCAACTCGCACCGAGTCCCGCTCACCCATCACCCCCTGTGCTCGCTGCCCCGTGTCCTAACTCGCACTGAGTCCCGCTCACCCATCACCCCCTGTGCTCGCTGCCCCGTGTCCTAACTCGTACCGAGTCCCGCTCACCCATCACCCCCTGTGCTCACTGCCCCGTGTCCTAACTCGCACCCAGTCCCGCTCACCCATCACCCCCTGTGCTCGCTGATCCGTGTCCTAACTCGCACCGAGTCCCGCTCACCCATCACCCCCTGTGCTCGCTGCCCCGTGTCCTAACTCGCACCCAGTCCCGCTCACCCATCACCCCCTGTGCTCGCTGACCTACATTGGCTCTCAGTTAAGCAACACTTCGATTTCAAAATTCTCCATTCTTGTTTCCAAATCCATCCATGGCCCTCGCCCCCTCCCTATCTCTGTAACCTCCTCCAGCCCCTATAGCCCTCCCTATCTCTGTAACCTCCTCCAGCCCCTACAACCCTCACTATCTCTGTAACCTCCTCCAGCCCCTACAGCATTCCCTATCTCTGTAACCTCCTCCAGCCCCTACAGCACTCCCTATCTCTGTAACCTCCTCCAGTAACTATACTCAGCGACTGAGCCTCCACAGCCCTCTGGGGCAGAGAATCCCAAAGATTCACCACCCTCTGAGTGAAGAAATTCCTCCTCATCTCAGTCCTCAATGGCTGAGCCCTTATCCTGAGACTGTGTGACCCCTGGTTCTAGACTCCCCAGCCCGGGGGAAACATCCTCCCTGCATCTACCCTGTCGAGCCCTGTAAGAATTGTGTGTGTTTCAATGAGATCACCTCTCATTCTTCTAAACTCCGGAGAATATCGGCCCAGTCTGCTCAATCTCTCCTCAGAGCCAAAGTAGAGGAACACAAGAATGAAAGACTTGCATTTATATAGCGCCTTTCACCACCACTGGACGTCCAAAAGCGCTTCGCAGCCAATGAGGTCCTTTTTTTGGAGTGCGGTCGCTGTTGTGCTGTGGGGGAAACGCGGCAGCTCAACTTGCGCACAGCAAGAGCCCACACACGGCGGCGTGATAGCGAGCAGTCTTCAATTCCTGGAGCTCCCCAGGAGGCCGCCCTGGAATGTTGGCCGTCTCTAGGGGAGGGGGAGGGGGTGGGGGTGGGGGGAGATCTTGAAACACCCCACCTCCCCCACCGAACCTCCACGGCACAGCTCTTATTGGTTCCCGGGATGTGGGCGTCGCTGGCAAGGCCCAGCGTTTATTGCCCATCCCTAATTGCCCCGTGAGGAGGTGGTGGTGAGCCGCCGCCTTGAACCGCTGCAGTCCGTGTGGTGAAGGTGCTCCCACAGTGCTGTTGGGGAGGGAGTTCCAGGATTGTGACCCAGCGACGATGAAGGAACGGCCGATATATTCCCAAGTCGGGATGGTGTGAAAGACCCAGGAGGGGAACGTGGAGGTGGTGGTGTTCCTATACGCCTGCCGCCCTTGACCTTCTAGGCGGTAGAGGTCGCGGGTAGAGATCGAAATGTATAAGATTACGAGGGGGCTTGACAAGGTGGATGCAGAGAGGATGTTTCCACTGATGGGGGAGACTAGAACTAGGGGGCACGGTCTTAGAATAAGGGGCTGCCCATTTAAAACTGAGATGAGGAGGAATTTCTTCTCTCAGAGGGTTGTAAATCTGTGGAATTCTCTGCCTCAGAGAGCTGTGGAGGCTGGGACATTGAATACATTTAAGGCGGAGATAGACAGATTTTTGAGCGATAAGCTAGTGAAAGGTTATGGGGAGCGGGCAGGGAAGTGGAGCTCAGTCTATGATCGGATCAGCCATGATCTTATTAAATGGCGGAGCAGGTTCGAGGGGCCGAATGGCCGACTCCTGCTCCTATTTCTTATGTTCTTTAAGGATTTGTGTATACGGACACGAAGGTCTCGCTGCTCATCTACTCTTTTCCAAATCATGCCATTTATTGGACTTTATGCATTCCCGGGATGTGTGCGTCACTGGCCAGGCCGGCATTTATTGCCCATCCCTAATTGCCCCTCGAGAAGGTGGTGGTGAGCCGCCTTCTTGAACCGCTGCAGTCCGTGTGGTGAAGGTGCTCCCACAGTGCTGTTAGGGAGGGAGTTCCAGGGTTGTGGCCCAGCGACTGTGATGTGTGTCGCACTCAAATCTCTGACTCCACTCTGTCTGGTGTTGTAGCAACTGCTGTGACCTTCGTCCTTTATTGTGTAACTCCAGAGTGTCTTCTCAGGAGTGGTGGTGGGCAGCCTTTTATACTCTGTCTCGCAGGTACTTTCAGGACTCCCACCACAGTGCCCCTTGTGGCGCACCATTGTACTTATACGTTTAATGTACCTGGATATAACGAGCATGGTGGATAGAGGTGTACCGATGAATGTGGTGCATTTAGATTTCCAAAAGGCATTCGATAAGGTGCCACACAAAAGGTTACTGCAGAAGATAAAGGTACGCGGAGTCAGAGGAAATGTATTAGTATGGATCGAGAATTGGCTGGCTAACAGAAAGCAGAGAGTCGGGATAAATGGGTCCTTTTCCGGTTGGAAATCAGTGGTTAGTGGTGTGCCACAGGGATCAGTGCTGGGACCACAACTGTTTACAATATACATAGATGACCTGGAAGAGGGGACAGAGTGTAGTGCAACAAAATTTGCAGATGACACAAAGATTAGTGGGAAAGCAGGTTGTGTAGAGGACTCAGAGAGGCTGCAAAGAGATTTGGATAGGTTAAGCGAATGGGCTAAGGTTTGGCAGATGGAATACAATGTCGGAAAATGTGAGGTCATCCACCTTGGGAAAAAACACAGTAAAAGGGAATATTATTTGAATGGGGAGAAATTACAACATGCTGTGGTACAGAGGGACCTGGGGGTCCTTGTGCATGAATCCCAAAAAGTTAGTTTGCAGGTGCAGCAGGTAATCAGGAAGGCGAATGAAATGTTGGCCTTCATTGCGAGAGGGATGGAGTACAAAAGCAGGGAGGTCCTGCTGCAACTGTACAGGGTATTGGTGAGGCCGCACCTGGAGTACTGCATGCAGTTTTGGTCACCTTACTTAAGGAAGGATACACTAGCTTTGGAGGGGGTACAGAGACGATTCACTGGGCTGATTCCGGAGATGAGGGGGTTACCTTATGATGATAGATTGAGTAGACTGGGTCTTTACTCGTTGGAGTTCAGAAGGATGAGGGGTGATCTTATAGAAACATTTAAAATAATGAAAGGGATAGACAAGATAGAGGCAGAGAGGTTGTTTCCACTGGTCGGGGAGACTAGAACTAGGGGGCACAGCCTCAAAATACGGGGGAGCCAATTTAAAACCGAGTTGAGAAGGAATTTCTTCTCCCAGAGGGTTGTGAATCTGTGGAATTCTCTGCCCAAGGAAGCAGTTGAGGCTAGCTCATT
>NW_027254003.1:417500-435000 GCF_044704955.1 Pristiophorus japonicus
TGCCTCTCCGACAGTGCGGCACTCCCTCAGTACCGCCCCTCCGACAGTGCGGCACTCCCTCAGTACTGCCCCTCCGACAGTGCGGCGCTCCCTCAGTACTGCCCCTCCGACAGTACAGCGCTCCCTCAGTACTGCCCCTCCGACAGTGCGGCGCTCCCTCAGTACTGCCCCTCCGACAGTACAGCGCTCCCTCAGTACTGCCCCTCCGACAGTGCGGCACTCCCTCAGTACCGCCCCTCCGACAGTGCGGCACTCCCTCAGTACCGCCCCTCCGACAGTGCGGCGCTCCCTCAGTACTGCCCCTCCAACAGTGCGGCACTCCCTCAGTACTGCCCCTCCGACAGTGCGGCTCCCCCTCAGTACTGCCCCTACGACAGTGTCGCACTCCCTCAGTACTGCCCCTCCAACAGTGCGGCACTCCCTCAGTACTGCCCCTCCAACAGTGCGGCACTCCCTCAGTACTGCCCCTCCGACAGTGCGGCTCCCCCTCAGTACTGCCCCTACGACAGTGTCGCACTCCCTCAGTACTGCCCCTCTGACAGTGACGCACTCCCTCAGTACTGCCCCTCCGACAGTGCGGCGCTCCCTCAGTACTGCCTCTCCGACAGTGCGGCACTCCCTCAGTACCGCCCCTCCGACAGTGCGGCACTCCCTCAGTACTGCCCCTCCGACAGTGCGGCACTCCCTCAGTACTGCCCCTCCGACAGTGCGGCACTCCCTCAGTACTGCCCCTCCGACAGTGCGGTGCTCCCTCAGTACTGCCCCTCCGACAGTGCGGCGCTCCCTCAGTACTGCCCCTCCGACAGTGCGGCACTCCCTCAGTACTGCCCCTCCGACAGTGCGGCGCTCCCTCAGTACCGCCCCTCCGACAGTGCGGCGCTCCCTCAGTACTGCCCCTCCGACAGTGCGGGGCTCCCTCAGTACTGCCCCTCCGACAGTGCGGCACTCCCTCAGTACTGCCCCTCCGACAGTGCGGCACTCCCTCAGTACCGCCCCTCCGACAGTGCGGCACTCCCTCAGTACTGCCCCTCCGACAGTGCGGCACTCCCTCAGTACCGCCCCTCCGACAGTGCGGCACTCCCTCAGTACCGCCCCTCCGACAGTGCGGCACTCCCTCAGTACTGCCCCTCCGACAGTGCGGCACTCCCTCAGTACTGCCCCTCCGACAGTGCGCCGCTCCCTCAGGGGTCACTGGCGGGGGAGACTGGGTTTCGACAATTGACAGCAGCTTTTGTGTCTCTCGTGGCTCTTTACCGCTCCCTGGTGGCTGAACCTGTGCACATCTGGTGAGGTCAGGACAGGCACCCACGGTTGAATAACCCGTGGAATCTTACCGACAGAATTCAGGCAGGTTCAGCAGTCTGTGGAATTCCACCCAACATCAACTTGCATTTATATAGCGTCTTTAACGTCGCAAAACGTCTCAAGGCGCTTCACACGAGCGAAGGAGGTTACAGAGATAGGGAGGGGTGTAGGGGCTGGAGGAGGTTACAGAGATAGGGAGGGGTGTAGGGGCTGGAGGAGGTTACAGAGATAGGGAGGGGTGTAGGGACTGGAGGGGGTTACAGAGATAGGGAGGGGTGTAGGGGCTGGAGGGGGTTACAGAGATAGGGAGGGGTGTAGGGGCTGGAGGATGTTACAGAGATAGGGAGGGGTGTAGGGCTGGAGGAGGTTACAGAGATAGGGAGGGTGTAGGGGCTGGAGGATGTTACAGAGATCGGGAGGGGTGTAGTGGCTGGAGGATGTTACAGAGATAGGGAGGGGTGTAGGGCTGGAGGAGGTTACAGAGATAGGGAGGGGTGTAGGGCTGGAGGAGGTTACAGAGATAGGGAGGGTGTAGGGGCTGGAGGAGGTTACAGAGATAGGGAGGGGTGTAGGGACTGGAGGGGGTTACAGAGATAGGGAGGGGTGTAGGGGCTGGAGGGGGTTACAGAGATAGGGAGGGGTGTAGGGGCTGGAGGATGTTACAGAGATAGGGAGGGGTGTAGGGCTGGAGGAGGTTACAGAGATAGGGAGGGTGTAGGGGCTGGAGGATGTTACAGAGATCGGGAGGGGTGTAGTGGCTGGAGGATGTTACAGAGATAGGGAGGGGTGTAGGGCTGGAGGAGGTTACAGAGATAGGGAGGGGTGTAGGGCTGGAGGAGGTTACAGAGATAGGGAGGGTGTAGGGGCTGGAGGAGGTTACAGAGATCGGGAGGGGTGTAGTGGCTGGAGGATGTTACAGAGATAGGGAGGGGTGTAGGGCTGGAGGAGGTTACAGAGATAGGGAGGGTGTAGGGGCTGGAGGATGTTACAGAGATCGGGAGGGGTGTAGTGGCTGGAGGATGTTACAGAGATAGGGAGGGGTGTAGGGCTGGAGGAGGTTACAGAGATAGGGAGGGGTGTAGGGCTGGAGGAGGTTACAGAGATAGGGAGGGTGTAGGGGCTGGAGGAGGTTACAGAGATCGGGAGGGGTGTAGTGGCTGGAGGATGTTACAGAGATAGGGAGGGGTGTAGGGCTGGAGGAGGTTACAGAGATAGGGAGGGTGTAGGGGCTGGAGGATGTTACAGAGATAGGGAGGGGTGTAGGGGCTGGAGGAGGTTACAGAGATAGGGAGGGGTGTAGGGGCTGGAGGAGGTTACAGAGATAGGGAGGGGTGTAGGGGCTGGAGGAGGTTACAGAGAAAGGGAGGGGTGTAGGGGCTGGAGGGGGTTTCAGAGATAGGGAGGGGTGTAGGGGCTGGAGGAGGTTACAGAGATAGGGAGGGTGTAGGGGCTGGAGGAGGTTACAGAGATAGGGAGGGGTGTAGGGGCTGGAGGGGGTTACAGAGATAGGGAGGGGTGTAGGGGCTGGAGGGGGTTACAGAGATAGGGAGGGGTGTAGGGGCTGGAGGGGGTTACAGAGATAGGGAGGGGTGTAGGGGCTGGAGGAGGTTACAGAGATAGGGAGGGGTGTAGGGGCTGGAGGGGGTTACAGAGATAGGGAGGGGTGTAGGGGCTGGAGGAGGTTACAGAGATAGGGAGGGGTGTAGGGGCTGGAGGGGGTTACAGAGATAGGGAGGGTGTAGGGGCTGGAGGAGGTTACAGAGATAGGGAGGGGTGTAGGGGCTGGAGGAGGTTACAGAGATAGGGAGGGGTGTAGGGGCTGGAGGAGGTTACATAGATAGGGAGGGGTGTAGGGGCTGGAGGAGGTTACAGAGATAGGGAGGGGTGTAGGGGCTGGAGGGGGTTACAGAGATAGGGAGGGTGTAGGGGCTGGAGGAGGTTACAGAGATAGGGAGGGGTGTAGGGGCTGGAGGAGGTTACAGAGATAGGGAGGGATGTAGGGGCTGGAGGAGGTTACAGAGATAGGGAGGGGTGTAGGGGCTGGAGGGGGTTACAGAGATAGGGAGGGTGTAGGGGCTGGAGGAGGTTACAGAGATAGGGAGGGGTGTAGGGGCTGGAGGAGGTTACAGAGATAGGGAGGGTGTAGAGGCTGGAGGAGGTTACAGAGATAGGGAGGGGTGTAGGGGCTGGAGGAGGTTACAGAGATAGGGAGGGGTGTAGGGGCTGGAGGAGGTTACAGAGATAGGGAGGGTTGTAGGGGCTGGAGGAGGTTACAGAGATAGGGAGGGGTGTAGGGGCTGGAGGGGGTTACAGAGATAGGGAGGGTGTAGGGGCTGGAGGAGGTTACAGAGATAGGGAGGGGTGTAGGGGCTGGAGGGGGTTACAGAGATAGGGAGGGTGTAGGGGCTGGAGGAGGTTACAGAGATAGGGAGGGGTGTAGAGGCTGGAGGAGGTTACAGAGATAGGGAGGGGTGTAGGGGCTGGAGGGGGTTACAGAGATAGGGAGGGGTGTAGGGGCTGGAGGGGGTTACAGAGATAGGGAGGGGTGTAGGGGCTGGAGGGGGTTACAGAGATAGGGAGGGGTGTAGGGGCTGGAGGAGGTTACAGAGATAGGGAGGGGTGTAGGGGCTGGAGGGGGTTACAGAGATAGGGAGGGGTGTAGGGGCTGGAGGAGGTTACAGAGATAGGGAGGGGTGTAGGGGCTGGAGGAGGTTACAGAGAAAGGGAGGGGTGTAGGGGCTGGAGGGGGTTTCAGAGATAGGGAGGGTGTAGGGGCTGGAGGAGGTTACAGAGATAGGGAGGGGTGTAGGGGCTGGAGGAGGTTACAGAGATAGGGAGGGGTGTAGGGGCTGGAGGGGGTTACAGAGATAGGGAGGGTGTAGGGGCTGGAGGAGGTTACAGAGATAGGGAGGGGTGTAGGGGCTGGAGGAGGTTACAGAAATAGGGAGGGGTGTAGGGGCTGGAGGAGGTTACATAGATAGGGAGGGGTGTAGGGGCTGGAGGAGGTTACAGAGATAGGGAGGGGTGTAGGGGCTGGAGGGGGTTACAGAGATAGGGAGGGTGTAGGGGCTGGAGGAGGTTACAGAGATAGGGAGGGGTGTAGGGGCTGGAGGAGGTTACAGAGATAGGGAGGGGTGTAGGGGCTGGAGGAGGTTACAGAGATAGGGAGGGGTGTAGGGGCTGGAGGGGGTTACAGAGATAGGGAGGGTGTAGGGGCTGGAGGAGGTTACAGAGATAGGGAGGGGTGTAGGGGCTGGAGGAGGTTACAGAGATAGGGAGGGTGTAGAGGCTGGAGGAGGTTACAGAGATAGGGAGGGGTGTAGGGGCTGGAGGAGGTTACAGAGATAGGGAGGGGTGTAGGGGCTGGAGGAGGTTACAGAGATAGGGAGGGTTGTAGGGGCTGGAGGAGGTTACAGAGATAGGGAGGGGTGTAGGGGCTGGAGGGGGTTACAGAGATAGGGAGGGTGTAGGGGCTGGAGGAGGTTACAGAGATAGGGAGGGGTGTAGGGGCTGGAGGGGGTTACAGAGATAGGGAGGGTGTAGGGGCTGGAGGAGGTTACAGAGATAGGGAGGGGTGTAGAGGCTGGAGGAGGTTACAGAGATAGGGAGGGGTGTAGGGGCTGGAGGGGGTTACAGAGATAGGGAGGGTGTAGGGGCTGGAGGAGGTTACAGAGATAGGGAGGGGTGTAGGGGCTGGAGGAGGTTACAGAGATAGGGAGGGTGTAGAGGCTGGAGGAGGTTACAGAGATAGGGAGGGGTGTAGGGGCTGGAGGAGGTTACAGAGATAGGGAGGGGTGTAGGGGCTGGAGGAGGTTACAGAGATAGGGAGGGTTGTAGGGGCTGGAGGAGGTTACAGAGATAGGGAGGGGTGTAGGGGCTGGAGGGGGTTACAGAGATAGGGAGGGTGTAGGGGCTGGAGGAGGTTACAGAGATAGGGAGGGGTGTAGGGGCTGGAGGGGGTTACAGAGATAGGGAGGGTGTAGGGGCTGGAGGAGGTTACAGAGATAGGGAGGGGTGTAGGGGCTGGAGGAGGTTACAGAGATAGGGAGGGGTGTAGGGGCTGGAGGGGGTTACAGAGATAGGGAGGGTGTAGGGGCTGGAGGAGGTTACAGAGATAGGGAGGGGTGTAGGGGCTGGAGGAGGTTACAGAGATAGGGAGGGGTGTAGGGGCTGGAGGAGGTTACAGAGATAGGGAGGGGTGTAGGGGCTGGAGGGGGTTACAGAGATAGGGAGGGTGTAGGGGCTGGAGGAGGTTACAGAGATAGGGAGGGGTGTAGGGGCTGGAGGAGGTTACAGAGATAGGGAGGGTGTAGGGGCTGGAGGAGGTTACAGAGATAGGGAGGGGTGTAGGGGCTGGAGGAGGTTACAGAGATAGGGAGGGGTGTAGGGGCTGGAGGAGGTTACAGAGATAGGGAGGGGTGTAGGGGCTGGAGGAAGTTACAGAGATAGGGAGGGGTGTAGGGGCTGGAGGAGGTTACAGAGATAGGGAGGGGTGTAGGGGCTGGAGGAGGTTACAGAGATAGGGAGGGGTGTAGGGGCTGGGGGAGGTTACAGAGATAGGGAGGGTTGTAGGGGCTGGAGGAGGTTACTGAGATAGGGAGGGGTGTTGGGCTGGAGGGGGTTACAGAGATAGGGAGGGGTGTTGGGCTGGAGGAGGTTACAGAGATAGGGAGGGGTGTAGGGGCTGGAGGAGGTTGCAGAGATAGGGAGGGGTGCAGGGTCTGGAGGAGGTTACAGAGATAGGGAGGGGTGTAGGGGCTGGAGGAGGTTACAGAGATAGGGAGGGGTGTAGGGGCTGGAGGAGGTTATAGAGATAGGGAGGGGTGTAGGGGCTGGAGAGGGTTACAGAGATAGGGAGGGGGCGAGACAATGGAGGGAATTGTAAACAAGGATGAGAAGTTTGATATCGAGGCGTTGCCAGACCGGGAGCCAATGTAGGTCAGTGAGCACAGGGGGTGATGGGTGAGCGGGACTCGGTACGAGTTAGGACACGGGGGCAGCGAGCACAGGGGGTGATGGGTGAGTGGGATTCGGTACGAGTTAGGACACGGGGGCAGCGAGCACAGGAGGTGATGGGTGAGTGGGACTCGGTGCGAGTTAGGACACGGGGCAGTGAGCACAGGGGGTGATGGGTGAGCGGGACTCGGTGCGAGTTAGGACACGGGGGCAGCGAGCACAGGGGGTGATGGGTGAGCGGGACTCGGTGCGAGTTAGGACACGGGGCAGTGAGCACCCGGGGTGATGGGTGAGCGGGACTCGGTGTGAGTTAGGACACGGGGGCAGTGAGCACAGGGGGTGATGGGTGAGTGGGACTCGGTGCGAGTTAGGACACGGGTCAGCGAGCACAGGGGGTGATGGGTGAGCGGGACTCGGTGCGAGTTAGGACATGGGGGCAGCGAGCACCGGGGGTGATGGGTGAGCGGGATTCGGTGCGAGTTAGGACACGGGGGCAGCCGAGTTTTGGATCACCTCTAGTTTACGTGGGTGGGAATGTGGGAGGCCGGCCAGGAGCGCAGCGCGTTGGAATAGTCAAGTCTGGAGGTAACGAGGGCACGGATGAGGGCTTCAGCAGCGGATGAGCTGAGGCAGGGGCCGGAGACGGACGATGTTATGGGGGCGGTTTGAGTTACGCCGCGGGTTACGGGGATCGGATAGGCCGCACACCGTCCCGTTCAGCCTGGGGAGGGGGGAGGGGGCGGAATAGGTGGGCGGCCCCCACAATGTGCAGCCCCTGTGAGTGAAGAGAAGGCCGGAGTTTTGGTTGTAATGGGTGCGGGAACGAGCGTAGGCCCCGTAACCATGGGCAACCAGCGCCCTCTCCTGACGGCCCCTGGTACTGCGCGGTATAACATCGGCTTGGCCGTGGTTCTGTCCAACACAGAAAGCGGCCATTGGGCCCCATCGCTCCGTGCCAGGGTTTAAGTTCCATTCCAGCCCCCTCCCACCCCTCTTCATCTCCCTCCCCCCCCCATCCCCATATCCTTCTATTCCTCTCTCTCTCATGGGTTTATCCCGGGGATGGAGTATAAAAGCAGGGAAGTCTTGCTACAGTTATACAGGGTATTGGTGAGGCCACACCTGGAGTACTGCGTGCAGTTTTGGTTTCCATATTTACGAAAGGATATACTTGCTTTGGAGGCAGTTCAGAGAAGGTTCACTCGGTTGATTCCGGGGATGAGGGGGTTGACTTATGAGGAAAGGTTGAGGAGGTTGGGCCTCTACTCATTGGAATTCAGAAGAATGAGAGGTGATCTTATCGAAACATATCAGATTATGAGGGGGGCTTGACAAGGTGGATGCAGAGAGGATGTTTCCACTGATGGGGGAGACTAGAACTAGGGGGCATGGTCTTAGAATAAGGGGCCGCCCATTTAAAACTGAGATGAGGAGGAATTTCTTCTCTGAGAGGGTTGTCAATCTGTGGAATTCTCTGCCTCAGAGAGCTGTGGAAGCTGGGACATTGAATAAATTTAAGGCCGAAATAGACAGTTTCTTAACCGATAAGGGGATAAGGGGGCGGGCAGGGAAGGGGAGCTGAGTCCATGATCGGATCAGCCATGATCGTATTAAATGGCGGAGCAGGCTCGAGGGATCGAATGGCCAACTCCTGCCCCTATTTCTTATGTTCTTATGTTCCCCTTAAATACATCGATACTATTCGCCTCAACCCCTCCCTGTGGCAGCGAGTTCCACATTCTCACCGCTCTCTGGGTAAAGAGGTTTCTCCTGAATTCCCCCATTGGGTTTACCGGTGACTGTCTGATATTGATGGACCTCCCCCGCCTCAGTTCTGCTCTCTATACCCCACCCCTTCCCCCCACCACAAGCCGAAGGGCAAGCTTTAGGTTCAGCGCCAAGCAAGGCCTCAGGCCTCAACCGAGAGGGCCGAGACCCCTGGGGTGTCATCGTCGGGGGTCAGTGCTGGAAGTCGGGGGCCTCCTGGGCAGTGAAACCAAAATGGCGTCCGCGCGCAGCTCCCGGCCCGGGGAAACGGGGGTGGGGGGAGGGGTTCCTCGCCGGTCGGTGAGGGGGCCGGTGCATGTGTGCGACAACACAGGCAAGACTGCCAACAAAATGGAGGCCACTTTCGGAAATGGCGCTCTTGCAGAAAGCGGCAAGTGGGAGACCCAGTTTCTCGGCCGCGACCCGATCAAACCCTTTCGGAGATTTACAGACCGAGGGAGCGCCGCACTGTCGGAGGGGCAGTACTGAGGGAGCCGCACTGTCGGAGGGGCAGTACTGAGGGAGTGCCGCACTGTCGGAGGGGCAGTACTGAGGGAGCCGCACTGTCAGAGGGGCAGTACTGAGGGAGCGCCGCACTGTCGGAGGGGCAGTACTGAGGGAGCGCCGCACTGTCGGAGGGGCAGTACTGAGGGAGCCGCACTGTCGGAGGGGCAGTACTGAGGGAGCGCCGCACTGTCGGAGGGGCAGTACTGAGGGAGCGCCGCACTGTCGGAGGGGCAGTACCGAGGGAGCGCCGCACTGTCGGAGGGGCAGTACTGAGGGAGTGCCGCACTGTCGGAGGGGCAGTACTGAGGGAGTGCCGCACTGTCGGAGGGGCAGTACTGAGGGAGTGCCGCACTGTCGGAGGGGCAGTACAGAGGGAGTGCCGCACTGTCGGAGGGGCAGTACTGAGGGAGTGCCGCACTGTCGGAGGGGCAGTACTGAGGGAGTGCCGCACTGTCGGAGGGGCAGTACTGAGGGAGCGCCGCACTGTCGGAGGGGCAGTACTGAGGGAGCGCTGCACTGTCGGAGGGGCAGTACTGAGGGAGTGCCTCACTGTCGGAGGGGCAGTACTGAGGGAGTGCCTCACTGTCGGAGGGGCAGTACTGAGGGAGTGCCCGGCCTGTTTAGCCTCGCCCTGATCGTTGCAACCTCTGGATCTCGAGGTGCAGCAACATGTCAGAGGCTGGATGGTCTCAGACAGACGCAAATACATCAGGTCCCTCCTTCCCTCGCCTCCCCAGTGCACTGAGATGAATATTTAAATATTTTGAGGCGTAGGCCAAATATTTGTGCAGGAGTCTTGTCCTTACACAGCACTCCATCACCGCTCCCGAGGTATGGCCCAGCGGCCTGTGTTCACAGTCGACTAGATATTCCAACTGTTGCCACACAGGCCAAAGGCAGGCAGTTTGAGCACAGCAAGATCTCACACGTAGTCAGGAGATGTAGGGCCCCGCTCTGTCTGACTGAGGGAGGTAATATCGGCCCCAGGACACCGGGGAAAACTCTTCTTCCAATCGTGGCCCCGGGATCTTTAACATCCACCCGAGGGGGCAGACGGGGCCTCGGTTTAACGTCTCATCCGAATGACGGCACCTCCGACAGTGCGGCACTCCCTCAGTACTGCCCCTCCGACAGTGCGGCGCTCCCTCAGTACTGCCCCTCCGACAGTGCGGCACTCCCTCAGTACTGCCCCTCCGACAGTGCGGTGCTCCCTCAGTACTGCCCCTCCGACAGTACGGTGCTCCCTCAGTACTGCCCCTCCGACAGTGCGGCACTCCCTCAGTACTGCCCCTCCGACAGTGCGGCACTCCCTCAGTACTGTCCCTCCGACAGTGCGGCACTCCCTCAGTACTGTCCCTCCGACAGTCCGGTGCTCCCTCAGTACTGCCCGTCCGACAGCGCAGTGCGGCACTCCCTCAGTACTGCCCCTCCGACAGTGCGGCACTCCCTCAGTACTACCCCTCCGACAGTGCGACGCTCCCCCAGTACCGCCCCTCCAACAGTGCGGCGCTCCCTCAGTACTGCCCCTCCGACAGTGCGGCGCTCCCTCAGTACTGCCCCTCCGACAGTGTGGCACTCCCTCAGTACTGCCCCTCCGACAGTGTGGGACTCCCTCAGTACTGCCCCTCCGACAGTGTGGCACTCCCTCAGTACCGCCCCTCCGACAGTGCGGCGCTCCCTCAGTACTGCCCCTGCGACAGTGCGGCGCTCCCTCAGTACTACCCCTCTGACAGCGCAGTACGGCGCTCCCTCAGTACTGCCCCTCCGACAGTGCGGTACTCCCTCAGTACTGCCCCTTGGACAGTGCGGCACTCCCTCAGTACTACCCCTCTGACAGCGCAGTACGGCGCTCCCTCAGCACTGCCCCTCCGACAGTGCGGCACTCCCTCAGTACTGCCCCTCCGACAGTGCGGCGCTCCCTCAGTACTGCCCCTCCGACAGTGCGGCGCTCCCTCGGAGGAGAAGATTGTGCATTCAAGTCCCACTCTATTTTATTCCAGGTTCTAGCATCCGCGGTATTTTGCTTTTGTGTGAGTGTTTCCCCTTGTGGGGGAGACCAGAACTAGAGACCATCAATATCAGACAGTCACTGATAAACCCAATGGGGAATTCAGGAGAAACTTCTTTACCCAGAGAGCGGTGAGAATGTGGAACTCGCTGCCACAGGGAGGGGTTGAGGCGAATAGTATCGATGCATTTAAGGGGAGGCTGGATAAACACATGAGGGAGGAAGGAATAGAGGGTTATGCTGATCGAGTTAGATGAGGAAAGACAGGAGGAAGCTCGAGTGGGGTATAAACGCCGGCAGGGACTGGTTGGGCCGAACGGCCTGTTTCTGTGCCGTATATCCCGTGTGATTCTGGGCCGCCAAACTTTATAGAAACATAGAAAATAGGTGCAGGAGTAGGCCATTGGGCCCTTCGAGCCTGAACCACCATTCAATATGATCATGGCTGATCATTCCCTCAGTACCCCATTCCTGCTTTCTCTCCATACCCCTTGATCCCTTTAGCCATAAGGACCATATCTAACTCCCTTTTGAATATATCCAACGAACTGGCCTCAACAACTTTCTGTGGTAGAGAATTCCACAGGTTCACAATTCTCTGAGTGAAGAAGTTTCTCCTCATCTCGGTCCTAAATGGCTTACCCCCTTATCCTTCGACTGTGTCCCCTGGTTCTGGACTTCCCCAACATCGGGAACATTCTTCCTGCATCTAACCTGTCCAATCCCGTCAGAATGTTATATGTTTCTGTGAGATCCCCTCTCATCCTTCTAAACTCCAGTGAATATAAGCCCAGTCGATCCAGTCTCTCCTCATATGTCAGTCCTGCCATCCCGGGAATCAGTCTGGTGAACCTTCGCTGCACTCCCTCAAAAGCAAGAATGTCCTTCCTCAGATTAGGAGACCAAAACTGTACACAATACTCCAGGTGAGGCCTCACCAAGGCCCTGTACAACTGCAGTAAGACCTCCCTGCTCCTATACTCAAATTCTCTCGCTATGAAGGCCAACATGCCATTTGCCTTCTTCACCACATGCTGTACCTGCATGCCAACTTTCAATGACTGATGTACCATGACACCCAGGTCTCGTTGCACCTCCCCTTTTCCTAATCTGCCGCCATTCAAATAATATTCTGCCTTCCTGTTTTTACCACCAAAGTGGATAACCTCACATTTATCCACATTATACTGCATCTGCCATGCATTTGCCCACTCACCTAACCCTTGATAAATCTCTGGTTAGGCCCCAGCTGGAGTATTGTGGCCAATTCTGGGCCCCGTACTTTAGGCAGGATGTGAAGGCCTTGTGGAGGGTGAGGAGGAGATTGACCAGAATGGTCCCGGGGGATGAGGGCCTTCAGTGACAGGGAGAGACTGGAGAAGCAGGGGTTGTTCTCCTCGGAGCAGAGAAGGTTAAGGGGGAGATTTAATCGAGGGGTTCACTATCACGAGGGTTTTTGAGGAGTATATCAGGAGAGACTGTTCCCGGGGGCAGGAGGGTGGGTAACCAGAGGGACACAGATTGACGATAATCGGCGATGGAACCAGAGGGGGAGATGGGGAGAATGTGTTTTTGACGCAGCGAGTTGTTGTGATCGGGAACGCGCTGCCTGAAAGGGCGGTGGGAGCAGATTCAATCGGGACTTTCAAACGGGGGAATTGGGTAAATACTGGAAGGGGGGAAATGTGCCGGGCTGTGGGGAAAGAGCAGGGGGCAGTGGGACTGATTGGATCGCTCTGTCACAGAGCCGGCACAGCACGGGCTCCATGGGCCCAATGGGATCCTCCTGTGCGGTATCGTTCTCTGATCCACTTCAGTACGTTCGTTCAGGCCCAGCCTCGCTGCCAGGAGAGCGAGAGAGAGAGATCGAGGAACTTCAAATGGACAGTGTTGTTTGTTAAATTATTGAGTGAGCTGGAGGGTCCCTTGAGAACCCGCGAAGGCTTTTTAGGCCTGGCCAGGATTGCGGAAACAATGAAGTAAGACAAAGTAGAGGGAGGGAAGGAGGGAGGAGAGCGGAGTGGGGGAGGGGGTTAAAGGGAGTGCCGTACACTCAAAAAACCTGGCGGTGAAAATCGGATCATCACGGATAAGTTATAGCTTGGAGTTCATGTAACAACGATGGTTCTTTTGCTCACGAGCGTTGGGCAAAGCAGGGTGTTATATACGTAGACTATAGATATACTCTCTGTGCCGTCACTGTGTAGTTGCATAAGATGGAGACTTGTTACCTGATGTACTATCAATAAGGTTTACACTGTGTATATATTATGCTGGCACCACTAGAGGGTGCAACTGGTGGAGACCGGGGTTTCCTGCCCCTGTGGCAGAGACTGTCCACCAGAGGGCACTGTGGTGGGACACCTGAGGATCACCTGCATAGGTGTGCAGGGCCCAGTATGAAAGGCTGCCCCACCATGCTTGTGCCTCACTCTGGAGTTACGGATAAAGGACCAAGGTCACTCCAGTTTGAGTACAACCATTGCCTCGTGGAGTCATTCATAGGTACATTACGGACATAACACAGGGAACAGGCTCCAAGGTGGTGCTGATATCTCCTGTGCAATTCTGGGCATCCCCAGCATTGAAGCACTGACCACACTCGACCAGCTCCGCTGGGCAGGGCCACATTGTCCGCATGTCCCCGACACGAGACTCCCAAAGCAAGCGCTCTACTCGGAACTCCTTCACGGCAAACGAGCCAAAGGTGGGCAGAGGAAACGTTACAAGGGACCACCCTCAAAGCCTCCCTGATAAAGTGCAACATCCCCACCGACACCTGGGAGTCCCTGGGCCCAAAGACCAGTCCGCCCTAAGTGGAGGAAGTGCATCCGGGAGGGCGCTGAGCACCTCGAGTCTCGTCGCCGAGAGCGTGCAGAAACCAAGCGCAGGCAGCGGAAGGAGCGTGCGGCAAACCAGTCCCACCCTCCCCTTCCCTCAACCACTGTCTGTCCCACCTGTGACAGGGACTGTGGCTCTCGGATTGGACTGTTCAGTCACCTAAGCACTCATGTTAAGAGTGGAAGCAAGTCTTCCTCGATTCCGAGGGTCTGCCTCTGATGAGATCCAAGACTGAGATCAATAGATTTTTGGACTCTCAGCGAATCGAGGGATCGGGCAGGGAAGTGGAGCCGAGTCCATGATCGGATCAGTTATGATCTCATTAAATGGCGGAGCAGGCTCGAGGGTCCAAATGGCCGACTCCTGCTCCTATTTCTTATGTTCCATCAAGAGTGAGCGTGGGCTGGCTATTCACCCACAGACTGCATCGTACATCACACATGAAGAGGAGGAATGCCCTTTGTCCCCGCTCCACCATTCAATCAGATCGCGACTGGCCTGTAGCGAATAAATCCAGCTGGGGAATTCGGGAGAAACTTCGTTACCCCAGAGAGCGGTGAGGATGTGGAACCCGCTGCCACAGGGAGGGGTCGAGGCGAATAGAAACATAGAAAATAGGTGCATGAGTAGGCCATTCGGCTCTTCGAGCCTGCACCACTATTTAATACAATCATGGCTGATCTTTGACCTCAACTCCATTTCTCTCTCAGCATCTATCCAGGACACCGGGGAGAACTCCCCCTGCTCTTCTTCCAATAGTGGCCCCGGGATCTTTTACATCCACCCGAGAGGGCAGATGGGCCTCGGTTTAACGTCTCATCCGAAAGACGGCCCCTCCGACAGTGCAGCACTCCCTCAGTACTGCCCCTCCGACAGTGCGGCGCTCCCTCAGTACTGCCCCTCCGACAGTGCGGCGCTCCCTCAGTACTGCCCCTCCGACAGTGCGGTGTTCCCTCAGTACTGCCCCTCTGACAGTACGTCTCCCTCAGTACTGCCCCTCCGACAGTGCGGCGCTCCCTCAGTACCGCCCCTCCCTAAGTACTGCCCCTCCGACAGTGCGGCGCTCCCTCAGTACTGCCCCCCCGACAGTGCGGCGCTCCCTCAGTACTGCCCCTCCGACAGTGCGGCGCTCCCTCAGTACTGCCCCTCCGACAGTGCGGCGCTCCCTCAGTACTGCCCCTCCGACAGTGCGGCACTCCCTCAGTACTGCCCCTCCGATAGTGCGGTGCTCCCTCAGTACTGCCCCTCCGACAGTGCGGCACTCCCTCAGTACATCCCCTCCGACAGTGCGGCGCTCCCTCAGTACATCCCCTCCGACAGTGCGGCGCTCCCTCAGTACATCCCCTCCGACAGTGCGGCGCTCCCTCAGTACAGCCCCTCCGACAGTGCGGCGCTCCATCAGTACTGCCCCTCCGACAGTGCGGCGCTCCCTCAGTAATGCCCCTCCGACAGTGCGGCACTCCCTCAGTACTGCCCCTCCGACAGTGCGGCGCTCCCTCAGTACCGCCCCTCCCTAAGTACTGCCCCTCCGACAGTGCGGCGCTCCCTCAGTACTGCCCCTCCGACAGTGCGGCGCTCCCTCAGTACTGCCCCTCCGACAGTGCGGCGCTCCCTCAGTACTGCCCCTCCGATAGTGCGGTGCTCCCTCAGTACTGCCCCTCCGACAGTGCGGCACTCCCTCAGTACATCCCCTCCGACAGTGCGGCGCTCCCTCACTACATCCCCTCCGACAGTGCGGCGCTCCCTCAGTACAGCCCCTCCGACAGTGCGGCACTCCCTCAGTACTGCCCCTCCGACAGTGCGGCGCTCCCTCAGTACTGCCCCTCCAACAGTGCGGCGCTCCATCAGTACTGCCCCTCCGACAGTGCGGCGCTCCCTCAGTACCGCCCCTCCGACAGTGCGGCACTCCCTCAGTACTGCTGCTCCGACAGTGCGGCGCTCCCTCAGTACATCCCCTCCGACAGTGCGGCGCTCCCTCAGTACATCCCCTCCGACAGTGCGGCACTCCCTCAGTACTGCCCCTCCGATAGTGCGGTGCTCCCTCAGTACTGCCCCTCCGACAGTGCGGCACTCCCTCAGTACTGCTGCTCCGACAGTGCAGCGCTCCCTCAGTACTGCCCCTCCGACAGTGCGGCGCTCCATCAGTACTGCCCCTCCGACAGTGCGGCGCTCCCTCAGTACTGCCCCTCCGACAGTGCGGCACTCCCTCAGTACTGCTGCTCCGACAGTGCGGCGCTCCCTCAGTACATCCCCTCCGACAGTGCGGCGCTCCCTCAGTACATCCCCTCCGACAGTGCGGCACTCCCTCAGTACTGCCCCTCCGATAGTGCGGTGCTCCCTCAGTACTGCCCCTCCGACAGTGCGGCACTCCCTCAGTACTGCTGCTCCGACAGTGCAGCGCTCCCTCAGTACTGCCCCTCCGACAGTGCGGCACTCCCTCAGTACTGCTGCTCCGACAGTGCGGCGCTCCCTCAGTACATCCCCTCCGACAGTGCGGCACTCCCTCAGTACTGCCCCTCCGACAGTGCGGCGCTCCCTCAGTACTGCCCCTCCGACAGTGCGGCACTCCCTCAGTACCGCCCCTCCGACAGTGCGCCGCTCCCTCAGTACTGCCCCACCGACAGTGCGGCTCTCCCTCAGTGCGGTGCTCCCTCAGTACTGCCCCTCCGACAGTGCGGCACTCCCTCAGTACCGCCCCTCCGACAGTGCGGCGCTCCCTCAGTACCGCCCCTCCCACAGTGCGGCTCTCCCTCAGTACTGCCCCTCCGACAGTGCGGCACTCCCTCAGTACTGCCCCTCCGACAGTGCGGCACTCCCTCAGTACTGCCCCTCCGACAGTGCGGCACTCCCTCAGTACTGCCCCTCCGACAGTGCGGCACTCCCTCAGTACTACCCTGGAGCGTGGGCCTGGACTTTTCTGTTCAAGTCCCTGGAGTGGGATTCGAACCCCGCAACCTTCTGACCCAGGGGCGAAGGTACTGCCCACTGAGCCACAGCTGACAGATGACTGAAGGGACATAAACGTCCATTTCTATAGCGACTTTCAGCACCTGCATTTAGGAATGAGCTAAATCACTTTTCACTCAATCACGTGCAGCCAATTTGCGCACAGCAAGCTCCCACAAACGGCAAGGTGATGATGACCAGATCGTCTGTTTTAGTGGTGTGTGTGTAACCCCCAGCCCCTACACCCCTCCCTATCTCTGTAACCTCCTCCAGCCCCTACACCCCTCCCTATCTCTGTAACCTCCTCCAGCCCCTACACCCCTCCCTATCTCTGTAACCTTCTCCAGCCCTTCCACAGAACAAAGAAATGGCGGACCAATTGAACAAGTACTTTGGTTCGGTATTCACGAAGGAGGACACGAACAACCTTCCGGTTATAAAAGGGGTCGGGGGGTCTAGTAAGGAGGAGGAACTGAGGGAAATCCTTATTAGCCGGGAAATTGTGTTGGGGAAATTGATGGGATTGAAGGCCGATAAATCCCCAGGGCCTGATGGACTGCATCCCAGAGTACTTAAGGAGGTGGCCTTGGAAATAGTGGATGCGTTGACAGTCATTTTCCAACATTCCATTGACTCTGGATCAGTTCCTATGGAGTGGAGGGTAGCCAATGTAACCCCACTTTTTAAAAAAGGAGGGAGAGAGAAAACAGGGAATTATAGACCGGTCAGCCTGACATCGGTAGTGGGTAAAATGATGGAATCAATTATTAAGGATGTCATAGCAGTGCATTTGGAAAGAGGTGACATGATAGGTCCAAGTCAGCATGGATTTGTGAAAGGGAAATCATGCTTGACAAATCTTCTGGAATTTTTTGAGGATGTTTCCAGTAGAGTGGATAAGGGAGAACCAGTTGATGTGGTATATTTGGACTTTCAGAAGGCGTTCGACAAGGTCCCACACAAGAGATTGATGTGCAAAGTTAGAGCACATGGGATTGGGGGTAGTGTACTGACATGGATTGAGAACTGGTTGTCAGACAGGAAGCAAAGAGTAGGAGTAAATGGGTACTTTTCAGAATGGCAGGCAGTGACTAGTGGGGTACCGCAAGGTTCTGTGCTGGGGCCCCAGCTGTTTACATTGTACATTAATGATTTAGATGAGGGGATTAA